>NC_092634.1:54763924-55063924 GCF_039555335.1 Amphiura filiformis | reverse complement strand
TAAGATAAAAATAAAAATAAAATGCAAGAATCATCTTTCCCAACACAACACAAACAAGGTGTTGATATTGGCCCTTTCGATGCAAAACAAAGCACAAATGAAGGAAAGAAAACAAAACAATAATGTTTTTGATTTTTTATTCAATTACACATACAAAAAAGTAAATTTTAATATAATAATATTAATATTATTTTAGTCCTGAATACAAAATATAATAAACAAGCATAAAATAATCTGATACGAAAAATTGTTACTCTGAAACGTTACAATCGTAATTTTCAATCACAAAATCCACAAGAAATGACTCTTGATACAACTTAGGCCTATATTTAAAAAACAGAAACGACTGCCTGCATCTGGAACTCTTCATATCTGAAAGTTTGAAGGTCTTATTTCATACATCAGAATTATCTGCAAGATTGCAAGATGGCTTTAGGTGACCGTGGCCCTATTGGCTAATGCACAAATTTAGATTTTCTTTCTATTTAAATAATATGTTAAAGCTTATCATAGATTACATTCGGTTCTTGAGATATGGTCTGTCAAAATGGCGCGAAACCAAAACAAAAAATTGGCAACAACTTTCTTTTTATTTTCTATATTTTTGACAAGTCCAGTTGCCAGATGATTTTCTAATTACATGCATGAATTATGCAAAGTAAAGATTTCAGATACAATTAAAAGAGCTATGGTACTGAGGCATGGTGTATGGATAGAACACACACTATACTACAAAATTACGGTTGCGTTTTGGCAAATTTCAATTTGCATAACTAATTAGGGCCACTTATTAGAAAAGTTGATTAGGGCCCTAATTAATTATGCAAATGGAAATTTGCCAAAGGCATCCATGGGTTTTATATCTTATTTTGTAGCCGATCTGAACATTTTACATTTTACATTCTTGCATATATAATTAGAAAATAAGGCCTACCTGACAACATTGCATCACAAAAATAAAAGAAAGTTGTTGCCAACTTCTTGGTTTCGTGCCATTTTGACAGGCCATATTTTGGTAACCGAATATCCGATTAAAATAAAATTTTCAGTCTTGTAATCATGAGACTCACATATTTCAATCAGACAAAAATCTATATCCAATAGCGTTACCTTAAAGCTAGCATTATAAGTGTCTCCTTAACTTATAACAAAAGTGCCCACTGGTATCTTGGAGGCATTGTCTTTTTTAAAGACATTTCTTGTTTACCCATATACCCTTTATAACCTTTGGCGAATGGCGTTTTGTGTTTGATACCACATTCATTTTTATTTGAAAATCCAGCAAGTCCTATTTTTTCCGTGCCAAAAAAGATATTAAATGAAGAAAAATGTTTTAAAATAGAATGCAATGTTCGTTTCTTCCATAAACGTGATCAATATCCTAGAATTGTCACCCCCTCCGCAACCATATGCACCATAACGACGGCCCCCGTATCCTATATGATTACGGATTGGAATTTTCGATATTTGTCACTTACGTTAGAGGGGAGGGGGAGGGGGTTAGCCTTCTAACGAAAGGACTTTCGTTTATAGGGATTCATCGAACTTTTGGGTTGTTCCCTTACATTTGAGGTATTGATATTTCCATATTGACTAGGAACAACTTTTGGATACTTCGCATTGAAATAAACACTATAGATAAAACCAATATTAAATATTTTCAAAGTCCTCTGTAAGGCTATAAATATCATTCGTAAGTATCAAAAGTCAATCAATGTCATATCGAAGCATCATATCAATTAAGTTAAAAGTAAAATTTAATTATGAAAGAAAGTGAGCCCAACAGTGAAATAGTCGTGCAGTCACGTTTGCTTCCTAAAGGTGTCTGATATTATTTGGGAAATACTCGTTTATTTTCAAATATTAATATATCAGCATTTTTGTACCTTTTCAGTATATAATTATAATACTTGGTAGCAGGCACTGCAAGTGACAAGACGTGGGCAGCTTTTCAACATCAGTGGTGGTGGGCATAATTTGGAACTGTACCAATGGCCTTACAATCCCGACTGAAAAATGATTTAAATTGAGGGGTAAATATAAAATTATATGACGGGCTCTCTGTATAGGTATGCAATGGGTGACGGGCTGTCTGTAATGGACCGCCGGGGCTCTTCTTTTAGGGCTTTACTATAAAAGTTAGCGGCCTCAGCTCTACCTCAAGACTAGCCTTAAATTAGGGGGGTGATCTCGAACCAAAGTTTTAAAATACTTGTGAAAATCATTGTAGTGACTTGGTGTGAATGGGAAAATGGCCTTTATTTCATTCAATTCGGACATTTTACCCCCTGGACATGGCTTCTGAAGTTTTCCCGTTTTTGCCCATTTTAGTGCATTGTAATGTACAGTATATATAGGCTGCATGTTTATAGCTAATTAAAGTGTATGGGTGGCTTCAAAAGTCAGCCGCTGGTTGACCGGCAGTATAGTGGCGGTTGAACCGCATTCCATATTGTTTAGAACAATGCAAACCGGATCTAACCGGGTAGAACCGGGCGGAACTGGCGAGCAACCGGCAGATGTGTTTTGAAGCTCTCCCTATAAAGTATGTGATTTAACTTATGATAATTGTTTTCAGTGCTCTCAGACTAATGAATAATAAGAATCACTGATGTTTCTGATGGAATATTCAGAAATATTTTCATGGTAGGGGTTGGTTGGATTTTGAATTTGAATCTCTTAATTATAAAGATTAGTTGAAATGCGACGCGAAAACATTTTGACTCCCTAATCCAACCCCTTCCACAAGAGTATTATTAAACATTTCCTAATTGTATTCAATCTGTGTAGGTAATCATTGGTAGTGGCGAAATATGTCATGATTAAAAAAAATGTAAACAAAAAATGTCCAAGGGGGGGGTGGATGCAACTTGTACATCAGCCTGGGTAACCACCCACTCTACTCCGGTCGAGAGGTGACCCTATGAGGTCGGAAACCAATGAAATATCCATGGCAAGAGGACATGAAAATCTGTAAAATTGTTGAACAGTGAACTGGGACGGACAATTTTACCGTGAAGATTTACATGGAAATTGTTCAGTTATTTTCAGCCATTTTATTGAATATTACATGTATCTTTTACTTTCCCCATGTTCCATATGAAGGTTCTACCGACCTTCAGCATTGGATCCCTTATAAATGTGCTCGCAACCAATTATCACCCATAATATAATACTATACTGACTACAAAAATCAATGGAACTCTGACCTCTTGGGGTCAATTTATTTCTTTTTTGTTGATTGGAAGAAATTTTGGCCACCTATTTTCGTCAAAATGTATAGTGAATTTGATTTTGCCAGGTGTCAATCTAGACTGAAATGGAGTCATCTTCAAGCATAGTAAAAAAAAAACCATCTCTTTTTCTGAAAATAGCCACATCTCTTGAAGGCCATCACAAGAAAGTCATGAATATGCAATTAAAGCAGACCCCTATTGCCAACTTTGGAACTTGTATATTTGTACACCAATGTTTTCAGAGTAGCATCCAGTTTTGGTTCTTGGGCACGAAATATTGCAATTAAGATTGTTTGTTTCAAATATGGAACATAAAATACCCAATTCTAATCTATACATTTTACATCTACACAAATTTGGGCATATTTTTATGGTAGAAACGCCGAAATTAAGAGTATATTCCTTATAAGGGGTGATGCAATAATCATGTGTACCCCGGGGTGATCAATTCCCAAATTGGTCTGCCAAAATTCGTTTGCCCACCCCACCCCTTTGGCTGTGCCAAAAAAACTCTACCCCCTTTCGACGTGCCAAAAAACCTTTGCCCAACCACCCTTTGACATGCCCAAAACAAAAGATTCTTTGCCCTCCCCCCCTTACACATACATGATTTTGGGGAACCCAAGTTTAAAACTTTAGATTGTCTTATCATATAATGCCAGAACAGCCTACACCTTTTAGAGCATAATATAGAAACGGTACCCAAAAGATCTGTGCCAAAATCGCTTGCCCCTCCCCCTCTTTCTTCGACCTGCCAAAAATCGCTTGTCCCCCATTCAACCTGCCACAAAATGCTTTTTTTTTTTTGGCCTGCCAAAAATCATTGCCACCCCCACACACACACCCACACACAATTGACCCTGGGGTACACATAAATATTGCACCACCCTTTATTCCGTGTGGTGGAAAAAAAGCATTGCGTACCACCTTCCATGCGTTTAATTGGTGCAACCCACAAATATGACATCTAAATTTTATATTATGACGTCATTGTGATGTCAAGTGGGGGTGTTGGATCTTTCCGTTTTTGATATCAAAAGAATGAATATACTTTCCGATATACATTGATACCATTTTGTAAAGGATTTAATAACAAGTGATGTTACAAAAATAACATGGAAATAATTATTGTATTGACCCTATATATATGGCCTGTGCTAAAACATGCAAAAAAGCTCGATATCTTCAGACCCCATGTCCAGGGGGTAAAATAAAAGGCATTTTCCCACTAACACAATGCCACTACAACTATTTCCACAAGTTTTGAAAAAATACCTCACAAAGTGGTTCAGAGATCACCCCCCTACTTAAATAAACTGATGGCGATATCACTGCACTAAAATGATTTATATAATGACAGTTAAAGCCATAATGTGTGATTTGCTTCACAGCGACGCCCTCAATTTTACTCGGATTTCTACTTTTTGCATAATTATAATGCCCAGTGGTATACTAAAACACCATGTAAAAGATTAAGCCTGAAGTGCTTTAATAAGAGTAAAATTGCTAACATGTAGCGTGGATGTCAGCTTGTATGTACACACGTCGATCGCGATGCGCTGTGCAGTTACCATGGTTACATGTAATACGATCGGCGAGCGTAGTACACGCGTTGTAGGCGTTGGAATGTATGGCAATTGTCTTCGTTATACCTCATTTGTTTGGCTCGAAATTAAAAGGGGATAATGTGATCAGTGAAAACGAACATTTAAATAAGAATCTATTCTTTATGCAAATCACACATTATTGCTTTAAGGCCAGTTAAAGAATGATTCATATCGTCGGGTGCATCACATACTGGTCTATCTTGAATTTTTGACTTTTTTGAGAAAATTGGTATATAGTTCTTTTTTATGAAGCTCTTCCAATACAACAAATTACAGACCTCAATTTTTCCTAGATAATTAGTAATAAAATGTTAAATTTAAACTATCTCTGATTTTTTCAAAATACGTATTTCACATACTGATCTATCTCGAAAAAAACACGCATTTCTAGAAAATCGCAATTGAAAATCTTCGTATTAAGTTTACCTTTCTATAATTTAATTAGACTATGAATTTTTATGAAGGTGGTTTTAAATTAAAGCATATACTTATTTAAGTGGAATGTTTTATTATATTTACGTATGTAATATTGCTTAAAACTACACTTAAGTTGTAGTTCTGTATGTGAAAACGTGAATTTCCCGATATCGTATTGAAAGTGCATTACATACTGGTCTATCTCGAGATAGACCAGTATGTGATGCGTCTAAAGTCACGTCATTGTTCGCGACATCAAGATAGCCCCCAAGATAGACCAGTATGAAATGCACTTTAAATACGATATCGGGAAATTAACTATTTCACATACAGAACTATAACTTTAGTGTGGTTTTAAGCAATATTGCAAAGGTAAATATAATTCAAGATTCCACTTAAATATATCTGTTAAGTATATACTTTAATTTAAAACCACTTTCATTAAAATCCATAGTCTAATTAAATTATAGAAAGGTTAACTTGATACGAAGTTTTTCAATTGCGATTTTCTCGAAATGTGTGCTTTTCGAGATAGACCAGTATGTGATGCGTCCGACGATATAATCATTTTAATAAGATGACTAAGTTGCAACTCAACAGTACCAACCACACATTTGACAACAAAGAAGTTGTCATATTGGACAGAGAATCGCGGCTGTGGTTTGAAAGAGGTGTAAAAGAGGCTGCTTATGTGAAGCGGGAGGAGCCATCTTTGAACAGAGGAGGAGGTATGCGCCACAACATGGTGGGGGCCTACATTTCTGCTATCCAAAACATCCCTCGACGTTTCAGTTCTCTGACCCCGTCACGCCGCCGAGAAATCAGACGGCTTGAGGAAGCATCCAGGATAGGATGTGAAACGTCGCCAGTCAAAAATAGTAAGTCCAGTTGACTAGATTTTAAAATGATTAACCTTGATATTTTATATACCTGGATGACTGAGAATATACACAAATGTATATTAAGTATATTATTGCTAATTATTAATTGTGAAGAAACGCCTAAAAGTATGTGAAAATATTTTAGAACCCATTTTCTATCAATTGTTTGAACCTGTTATTTCACCGTTCTCTAAAACGAATGCATGCGTGTAACTTTTTTCAATTAAATATCAAACTTGACCTTAGAAGTCTTTTGTGGTAGTGGGATTGTTACTATGGCATCAAACAACTTGACCTTAGAAAACCTTTGTAGTAGCAGTAGCGCTCCGATATGACATTGATTGACGTCTGATACTTTGAAATCGCACACCCTTTGAACATAATATAATTGATATTATTGCTATACCTTTATTTTATGTAAGACTTTATTACCATTCACAGTAGTTCCACGTACATAGGATGATGGTAAGCACTGCCTAAAATGGCAATTCATGCCTGGAAACTTGCTGTCAATTTGTTACTTTTCTGTTCAAATCTAGGAATAGTTTGTACAAAAAATGTTACAAATGGTAAGTGATATATATTATAAAGAAATATTACACATTTTGTTAAATTTATTCCACAGTTACTCTTACTTGTATTCTTAACACTACGGCTGTATTTATTGATGTCATTACCTCTCCCCAATGTTGGTTTTTATGTAATATTCTTCTTCTTCCTCCTCCTCTTCTTCTTCTCCTCCTCCTTCTTCTCCTCCTCCTCCTTCTTCTTCTTCTTCTTCTTCTTCTTCTTCTTCTTCTTCTTCTTCTTCTTCTTCTTCTTCTTCTTCTTCTTCTTCTTCTTCTTCTTCTTCTTCTTCTTCGTCGTCTTCCTCCTCCTCCTCATCTTCTTCTTCTTCCTCCTCCTCCTCCTCCTACTCATCTTCTTCTTCTCTTTCTTCTTCTTCTTCTTCTTCTTCTTCTTCTTCTTCTTCTTCTTCTTCTTCTTCTTCTTCTTCTTCTTCTTCTTCTTCTTCTTCTTCAGTTTCTTCTTCTCCTCCTCCTCATCCTCCTTCGTCTTCGTCTTCTTCTTCTCTTTCTGCTTCTTCTTCTCCTCCCTTCTCCCTTCTTCTTCTTCTTCTTCTTCTTCTTCTCCTCCTCCTCCTCCTTTTTCTTCTTCTTCTTCTTCCTCCTCCTCCTCCTCTTCTTTTTCTTTAATACTGCATTTAAATTGTATGCAGAAGTGCTTATGCCCGGTGCTTATGTGTTTTCGTATGATCAGTTATCGTTTACACGTGGTTTTAACTGATTTATTCGTAATATTTGCAGCATACAACGAGTTGCGACTGACAGTTTCAAATCACCCCTACAACTTCAGTAGATTAGAGATACGCCAGTATGGCGGTGAATGGGGAACGTTATGTTGCTCTACATACTGCAGGATTTATAATGAAGAAGGGTTTCAAAATGATTTGGACGACGTCTGTAAATTACTCGGGTACAAAGGCTTGCTTGGTTCAAGTAACGACTTCGAATCTACCGGAAACACCTCACCCGTCCATTTATCTTTAGATTATTATAAACGACGGGAAGGCGAAAATGTGTCATCAGTGTTTGATTTGGGGGTTAGCAATTGGTCTGTGCCAACATGCACATCCACTAACAACGTATTTCTGACTTGTCTTTCGGGTACGGAATATAATTTTAAAATTTATTTTATTTTAGCTTATTTATGCAAATGAATTTTTTATTATTTTGTTTGTTTATAATAAAACACCTTAAAACTGGTTCTCGATGCGTGCAAGTTCCAGGAACATGCACACACAAAGGAGAGCTTTGACAGCAATAATATCACAGGGCTCTTAGGTTTTGGATGGTATTTATGAGTAACTGGAGGTCTTAAAGTCCTCATTACAAGTGCTAAAAAATTAGGAGCTCGTAAAAGAGAGACAAAATAGTTAATATTGAATCTAGAATTATCCTTGTTGTAATGTTGACTTTGTTTACCAGCCTATATGAAATAAATAATGCATTTGTAACTTATGCTAATTACCTGACTACAGAACAAGACACTTTTCACTGGCGACTTGTTAACGATCGTAACCCCAACATTACACAACGCGGGAGACTTGAAGTACGACGAAATCATGAAAAATGGGGTTCAGTCTGTTTACATGGACCTCTCCATCTCGTCACAATTGAAGTAGCGATATGTGGAGATTATCTGGGGTTTGATGTGCCTGAAACATTTTATGGCATACCCGCACCAATAATTGCCTGGGAAAGTCCTAGTTCGGAGCATGTTGTATGGGATCGCCCGCTACAACCAGGTGCTCGCGACTACAAATCTTCGCTGTATGAACACATAATGAACAATTGGGGAAACGTGAAATGCCCGAAGAAGCGTGTACTCCATATATCGTGTGATCTTGGTACGTAATTTACTTCTAACTGTTGATTACTTGAGAATGGGAAAAACTAGTTAGCTTTGACACTCCCGGGGTGCCACCCTTAACACCCGGGTGGGCATTCGAATTTGAAAGTGAAGGGGTGTGAGGACACCAGTTTAAAACAAGGGGTTCTTTCGGAGAGAGGTATGACACAAAATGGGGTCATCAGGTGATAATAATAATAATTTGACCTTTAACCTTTTTGCCTGTAATTCTTTATTCTTTAAATAAGAGGAACACATTTTTTTAAAGATTTGATTTTTATATATGCAAGTTAAGCACTGTTCTACTACTTGGATATTTTGGGGACTTTTGATGTATATACTTTTGAAGCCCACAAAGATGTTGTCTGCAGGTAGCAAATTATCTTATATGCTGATGATACTACTCTGTAGTGTACAAAGCAATTAACAACCATCAGGATATTTGATTTTTAAGATGACATTAACAAAATCTCTGATTGGTCTTCTAGCAATTACCAAACAATCCTTCTGGGACCTTCTGTTACATCTTTCTAGGAATTTATACTGATAGCGAATTATCCTTTAAGATTTGCATTGGTGTGACTCGTCGAATGATTGGCCTGATCCATCGGCATTTCCAGCTCCCCAACACCTTCGTCGCACCCTGTACACTTCCCCCAACTCTCCTTTCTTAAGATTCTCCGGGACTCCTTCAAGATGTACCATGTTTTCAAAATTCTAACCGGCCTTTGATCTGCTCCTAATGGGCCATTTCATTTAAAATCAACACTACCCCTGTGGAAGATTTTGGAAATACATTCCATAGAGGGAGTATGTTTTTCAAATGTAATTGGTCAGGGTTAATCATTTTGAAACCCATACTCCCCCTGTGTTATGGCTTTACCTATATCTCCACAACTGGAGTGAGTATTTCAAATGGAAGTTACTCAATTGTCTGTTGTATTCAAAATTCATACTCCCTCTGTCGAAGACGTTAGCTAAATCTTCCACAGGGGTAGTGTGTATTTTAAATGGAATAGCCCAATGTATTTACACCTCAATCTCATCTCGTTCAAACTCACCCTTCAGCCGCCTCACATTTTGTCAAAGAAGTTTCTTCCAACTAGGTCCCAAGTTGTGGAATGACCTACCTGACAACATTTTTGTTGTTCCAACCAGTCCGCTTTCAAGGTTGCAGTTAAAGTCCTTTGGTTGTTTCCTTTCCCTTTATGTTTGTCTTTTTAGCTTGTTCATTTATTTTTTGCCTTGTATTGATGACTATGTGCGCACTATTGGGTATTGTTTGGACTTTTTGACAAATTCCCAAATTACGCGGGTCTATAAAAAGCACCTGCAAGAATTTTGGTAAGTTACACGGGTATCAGGTGGGCTGGTTTTACCCAGCAAACACAAAAACGTTTTTAAAACGTTTTAAATAATGTATATTTTGGGTTTGGGTTTAGGTAAAACGTTTTAATAACATTAAAATGTCGGGTTATATAAAGGTCATGAAATCGTTTTGAAACGTTTTGTATGAAAACACACTACAACAATATTTTTAAAATGTTTTCGAAATATCATTGTAAACTATTTTTGCAAACATTTTTGGCCAAATATTTTGTCAACACTTAAATAACATTATGTTAAAATATTTGCACCCAGCAAACACAGAAATGTCGTGAAACCATTTTAAAAACGTTATTGTAAATATTTTGGGCAAACATTTTTTGTAAAATATTTTTTCAACCCCAAAATAATTGGTCAGGGTTAATCATTTTGAAACCCATACTCCCCCTGTGTTATGGCTTTACCTATATCTCCACAACTGGAGTGAGTATTTCAAATGGAAGTTACTCAATTGTCTGTTGTATTCAAAATTCATACTCCCTCTGTCGAAGACGTTAGCTAAATCTTCCACAGGGGTAGTGTGTATTTTAAATGGAATAGCCCAATGTATTTACACCTCAATCTCATCTCGTTCAAACTCACCCTTCAGCCGCCTCACATTTTGTCAAAGAAGTTTCTTCCAACTAGGTCCCAAGTTGTGGAATGACCTACCTGACAACATTTTTTGTTGTTCCAACCAGTCCGCTTTCAAGGTTGCAGTTAAAGCCCTTTGGTTGTTTCCTTTCCCTTTATGTTTGTCTTTTTAGCTTGTTCATTTATTTTTTGCTTTGTATTGATGACTATGTGCGCACTATTGGGTATTGTTTGGACTTTTTGACAAATTCCCAAATTACGCGGGTCTATAAAAAGCACCTGCAAGAATTTTTGGTAAGTTACACGGGTATCAGGTGGGCTGGTTTTACCCAGCAAACACAAAAACGTTTTTAAAACGTTTTAAATAATGTATATTTTGGGTTTGGGTTTAGGTAAAAACGTTTTAATAACATTAAAATGTCGGGTTATATAAAGGTCATGAAATCGTTTTGAAACGTTTTGTATGAAAACACACTACAACAATATTTTTAAAATGTTTTCGAAATATCATTGTAAACTATTTTGCAAACATTTTGGCCAAATATTTTGTCAACACTTAAATAACATTATGTTAAAATATTTGCACCCAGCAAACACAGAAATGTCGTGAAACCATTTTAAAAACGTTATTGTAAATATTTTGGGCAAACATTTTTTGTAAAATATTTTTTCAACCCCAAAATAACATCCTGTTTAGAATGATTTGTACCAAGTTGTCAAAAATGTTTTTGGAATGTTATTAAAACGTTTTTATACCATTTATATAACCCGACATTTAAATGTTTTCTGTAAATCATTTTTGTTTGCTGTGCAGTAAATTACCAACAAATGTTATTTATTGTTATGGAAACGTTTTATACTATTAATGTACCCATTATATAACCCGACATTTAAACGTTTTCTGACAACCTTTTATAACCTTTTGCGAATGATGTCGAAAACGTTTTGTTTTTGCTGGGTAACCAGCAATCATAGAAACAGGCAATATGACAAAATCTGGGAACATGAAGGTTGGCCAAATCAGTTCATACTTTGTAAGATTGATGTACTGGATGACATATTTTCACATGCCAGACTAGACTCACCTGACCCCCTGAGTAGGGAGATATGGGTACCCCCTAATTTGGGGCTTTTGACACCAGAAAATTGCTGTGAAAATAGTTGAAAAATGACAAAGTTCATGAGGTTATTTAGCATTTTGAAAAATGCTAAAAAAATGGCAATTTATAAAGCCCTTTTCAGAAAATATACATCTTAAATTTTGGATATTTTTAATGTTAATATTTTGAGGCTATATTGGTCTAATCCAAACAATAAATAGTTGATTCGGGCGGTGTAACAAATTTGCATAAAACTGGTGTTTCTAGACAGTATTTTTGCCTAATAAATTTCTTGAATTTTACATTATAAGTCTAAAAATATGAGGAAAGTGGACGTGAAAACTCAATTTTTTGTCTTGAAATGCTAATTTCTTTTTCATGTGATGACATTGTTTTAGAATTGTCTAAACAGATTAATGCCAAGCCTGCAAAAGTGTTTCTAGACACACAATAAAAAATCATATTCGGTATCTGAATGCATACCAGTATAGAATCCATGCAGCCAAATGTGCTCTACTTAACGATTTCGTAGAACAGATGTTTCAAATGGACAAATCATACATCGAAATGTTCATCCATTTTAAGGGGGTAGATTGTACCAAAACAAATAAGGGATATAAACCCTTAACAAGGGGGGTCAGAATCCTGAAAAAGGTTTCAGTGAGAATGTGTCATCAAACACCCCTACTACACCAAATATGGGCAAATTCGGCCAACCTTGATGTTCCTGCCACTGCCTGGTTTACTCCGGCATGATCAAAAATGGGTCAGGATATTACGGGCATAGATAGATGTTTGTAAAATCATTGTTGTGCCATCTACTAAATGATATCTTTCTTTTTTAATTTGCAAATAGTGCTTACGAAAGATGTTGGCGCATATCGTTTAGTAAATGGTTTACATGACTATGAAGGACGATTGGAATTCAAATTTAAAGAAGACGAACAGTGGAGATCTGTAACTGTTACTGAAACTAGATACTTCAATCAAGAATTTTTAATTGTGCTGGACGAAATCTGTCAACATCTTGGATTTGCATCACATCTAACATACTACCTGTGGAACAAATTTGGCGCTGGGAATGGACCTCTTTACCAATTAGGAGGTGCAACGTTTGTAACGTCACCTAGTGATGATCATACTGAAGACACTGGGCTGCTATGCACACTTAGTAAGATTTAAAATGAAATGTATTGTTTAAGCTTCTGTTCAGTATTATGGGATTTACAAGTTTCAGATCAGGTACATGAGTAAAATTTGGACATCTTGACTAGTTCCAGATGCAATAGAAGTGAGCTGAACTCTCTTCACGGGTTAAGTAAGGAGAAGAAATACAATATCAATTATTGTGTAGTTCTTGATTATAGGCATAAAGGTCAAATGTCAAATTTATGTGTCATTAAATGTCATTATGTACAGGGTAAAAAAATCAAAAATGCTCCGATTTCGCTCAAAATGGTCTCAAATTGTTCCATTTTTCAACAAAGAATAGTTTACTATATCTCAAGTAGTTTGTTATCTGGGTAACATCACAAAATAGATCAAGATTAAAATGATTCAACGGGCTTTAAATTTGTTACCCAGGGCAAAGAATTCTTTCGTTATTTTTTTCCAAGCGGAACATTTTGAGACCACTTTGAGCGAAATCGGAGTGCTGCGAATACATTGGTTTCAGGAAAGTAACTAACACCGCTGGCGTTGCAGCGGTCGAAATTGCACGCAATCTTTTCTGAAGTATTAAGGGCTCCGGTGTAAACGTTTCGGCAGTACTTTTTGTGGGACATGAGAGCACATCAGACATATCGAATTGAATTCTGAATACGAGGAATGTCCTTCTGATATCAAATAATTTTGATTTTTTGAAATTCGCGATATAATAGAACATTTTATGACAAATTATTAAAATTTGATATTTTAAAATTTTTGTTATTTAACGGCCTTCGAAGTAAACTTTCTAAATCTAAAAGTCGCCACACAATGTCATTTAGCAAGCTGATTATGTTAACGCCATGATCACACACAAAAGTATATTTAAGACTTGACGTTTAGATTATTTTAACATAATTTCCAATACCTGGTCTTTTAACTAGATAATGCATAACTTGTGATTTTGTAATACATCCATCAGTAAAAATCTTTCATGGCAGAGTGGTTTTGATAGATAATCTTCCAGATATTGAACCGTAATTTGGCAACTCTCTAATATATCATTTTGTGATTTGTTTATACATATATAATATTGACAATAGTGGCCTATTATATACCGTTTACGTTTTTCAGACAATACGATATCTACTAGATTAATTGGAAACCCAATTGACAAAGCAATTGTAGAAGTCTCAAATGGATTGTCTTGGGGTAGGATCTGTGTTCACTTTTGGAGCATTGGACTCGCAGAAGGAGTTTGTCAACAAGCAGGTTACAGTGGCGCACTAGCAGCTCTTTCCATTCCAAGTGAAGAAGAAAGAGATTCAAAACCTGAAGTGTACCTTGCACCGTTTGAATATTGCGGTATTGATCTGATCAATTGTAGGGATTCTGTAACTCAAAGCTGTGAATGTCAACGCTACCATGCCGGCGTAAAATGTAAGTTTGTTACATATTCAAAATGTAGAGGCTCGATTGATTTCAAAACTTCTTACGTCATGAAGTCCTTTCAATAGTCAAATATTTACCACAACTTTTTTCAAGTATTTGCATCTTAGGTAAATAATTATGCTTTTTGAATACGAAAATATGGAAGAATAAATCATTGGTCCTGGGAACCCTTCCTTTGCACAACTAAATCCTTTTCCTAATAGTATATAGCATAGCACTACTGACTTACTCTGATGTTTTAATTCACAGGTGCCACTACTCAATATGATCAAAGTCGCATATATCTTTTAGACATCATAGATGATTTGCGTTTGATACCCGTACATAATAATTCGATATACTATTACCGACTTCAAGTACGTGATCATAACAGATGGTACCCTGTTTGTGGGATACTCTCATCACGTACCGCAATGAGTTTAGATTGTGACAGGAATACTTACGATTCCGAAGACAAAATATCAAAGCTAAATTCTAGCCATGTAGGAATAATTAAATATGACGACAGATTGGATTATTTATTGATCGTAGAAGGACATTGTTCTATGTATGAGTTATCTGAGACTCGTCACTTTTGTCGAACAAGTAAGCATGTCAGAAAATATTTGCTGCAAAATAGTGCACACATTTTGCTTGACACTTTTCGCTGGAACATAAACATCTCAAAAAAGTAACTAACCCCCTTTAATAATGGCCATTATTCAAAAAGGGGCTATTGTATTACACATCTGTAAAATGCGTTGGAAGCAGAATTTATTTCTGCGCATTTGACACCTCATTTGATATGATAGCCCAGAAAACAATAAAACACTGGTACATTTAATGTAGTGAGGTCCAGATTTGAAAAATTGCACTTACATTCAAATTTTTACAATACAAAAACACGCAGATATCATTACACAGATTTCCTTCCATTACACTGAATACAAAATCAATATAATTTACTGCAACTTTCAAATCTTGGGTTACATTGATTTAAATGTACGCTGTGACGTCAATTATTTAGTCAATTGATGCAAATGAGGTGTCAAAATGTACAGAAATAAATCCTGCTTCGAACGCATTTTACAGATTTGTAATACAATCACCCGTTTTTTAATAATGGTCAATATTCAAGGGGGGGTTAGTAACTTTTCTTTGAGATGTTTATATAATTATTACTATAATTACCCAGTCCTTAATGTTTACTATATCTGTGCATTCATGTTTTATGTTTGTCTTTTATTCAACAGTAGTATGTTTTTTCACTGTTTGTCTGTTATATTTAGATTTGTTGGACGACCTTTTAGATATTCACATTTCCATCGACGTTGTCAATAGTTGTGAAGGTCGATGTCATCATAACCGTGTAGACTCTTGCAGATGTGACCCTGATTGTGCTGCTTTTGGAGATTGTTGTTTTGATTATGACGTCATATGTAACACTTCAAAGTATATCCAATCAGAAACCTGGATAGATCCCAAGCTTTATGGCTGTTATAATTTCGTAGTACACAGTGTACTATTGGTTAACCAATGCCCGCCTTCTTGGAAAGACCCCAATGTGAAAGCACTTTGTATAAGTCGAGTCGATGGTATGATCATGTTTGACAAGTATGGGTATAACTTTCGAAACATGTTTTGCGCGGTGTGTATCTATCGTAAAGCAAATGAAATATATCCTTGGACTATGCTTCCTTTTGGTTATCGTGATTGCTTTCAAAGGTTTTTACAAAGCGGAGGTAAATTTTTGAATTTTCAAAATGAAGAAAGCCAGGAATTTGTAATCGGTATTCAGTTGCGTCTTTGTTACCGTAATCCCCGCTGCCTGAACTCTACCGAACCAGCAATTTTAAGAAAGTGCGAATCTCATGTTTTCCGTCATGGTTCAAGTTGTTTCAAAGGATTTAAAAATCCTTATTGTTACTTCTGCGAACGCGGAGTCATTGAAAGTTCATGTCGTGAAATGTATAGTGGAATCCAGACCATGTGGAAATTTCGTGCACATAAGTCAGTACAACCCGCAAAAGTACAAACATGCCTTGGAAACGAAACTCATAATCCGATTACGCAATCATGCAAGAAGATATCATGCAGACCTGGATATTCACTGTCGCTCCCATCAACTGAATGTGTTCTGAACAATAACGAAAACGTTATGATCACCAAGAACTGGAAATGCTCGAATCAGCACGTTCAGCTTTTCTTTAAGACACCAATCAAATCATTGGACGGTGTTCAATGTTTAAAAGATTACCTCCTGAGATACAATCAACTAATCATCCAAGAATATAGTTTGGAAACTTATGATAACATGGAATGGCGAGCATTTGAAATGGACCATCAGGAGAACGGTTTTGAGATGCTTCAGTTTTTGAAGTCCCGGCTTGAACGTGATACAAATTATAGTGTAACTTACGGGAACAGTACGCGTCAAGAGTTATTTTGTGGAGTTGTAAAAATGGAGGTGTTCTTTGCATGTGATAAACGTCCTGATGAAAAACTACAGAACAATTGTATGGGAGACTGGTACTCAGGATCTTCATCTGAGTTCCTGTTTTTCAATAATGAGTCGGACTTGAGCTCACTTCTTTTTATACCCACAGACACCTACATTACACCAATATATATCATTTACTATGAACTATTCAATTTGGAGGAACCTGAAGATTTTCAAGGCATGTTTTTTGTATGTGGCAACAAGATTAATACCACTGATCTCGATTGTGCTTTCGTGACGTTGAATTCCTCAGAGTATTTGTTGAAAGACAATGAAACACTTTTAGTTTACTCCGGAATGGAATTTCAAAGCAGTGACTTCATCATTTTGCCTAACCAAGACGCCCAGGTTTGCTACAACTCGTTTTCAGATTTGCACCTCGATGTTGTCGAACAGTTAACGTTGTCAATAACACCTCTTGATATTGTCAGCTTTATAACGACTACAATGTCCATGTTCGGAGAGTTAGGAACTTTGACGACGTACATTAGATTCAAACAACTTCGAAATATTTACGGTCATGGAATTATGAGTTTATCATTTGCGTTATTTATAGCTCAACTGTTTACACTCTTGCCTGAAACTTTTAGCATGTCTGACCGTGTTTGTGTTACATTTGGCGTGATAAAACATTACTTCTGGCTCGCTACGTTTACATGGACATCCATAATAGCTTTCATTCTATTCTACCAATTTGGATGGAAACAGTTACAACTCATTCCGAAAAGCAACATGGTATCTGGAATTCTACAGGTGTTAGGATGGGGTTTACCATTACTTGTTTCAGGCTCAGTTGTGTCATTGCATTTCCTCCTCGTATCGTCAGACGACGGCAAAGTATATGGCGGGGAAGATTGTTGGATAATAGCAGAGTTTACTAATGTGCTTGCGTTTGGATTGCCAGTTGCTTTGTCAATTGTCTTGAATACCACACTGGCTGTTTTAACCATGATTAAGCTTCGTAAAGCCAATCAAACGTCCAATAGGCTTCGGAATCAAGTGGATAAGAGGGAGACCTGGAGAGAGGCCGTGTTATTTACAAAAGTAGGTGTTTGCAAACTAATAACAATTTACACGTGCAACAAAATTGAAAGACACTTAATAGTACAGGGCGCAATGGGTTTGGGATTTTATTTTCCTACATTAGTAGAACCAATGTTTTTTTGGCATCTTTAAACCTGAAATGATAAAAATTTGATAGATTCTATTTTTTTATATGCCACATGTGGTTCCCACGAGGGGTCGAAGGTCAAAACTAATTGATAGTCCCATCATGTTGTAATGTATCTCAAATTGTACCTCTCTTCACAGGGAATAAAAAGTTAATTTTCATATTTCTCTACGGTGCTTAGTTCAAAGTTATAAGGTCAAATAGGTCAAATGTCAAACATTTCATACACAGAGGTCAAAATTAAATAATGGTCCGATTTCATCGAAACTTATCTCAAATTACTCCCCTTAAGGGGGTACTACACCCATCGCATTTTTTTGCGGGTTTTTTGCATTTTGTGAAAAAATGAGAAAAACAAATTGGTCAAAGTGGTATGCAAAATGAAGGGGCAAAGTGGTATGCAAAATGAAGGGGCAAATTTTCTCGTTCTATTGGTGGCATCGGTATCGATGTAGCTTACATGCTTTTAAAAGGACATGCCCAAAAGCGGTACATGGGGGCACTTTGGGGGCAAATTGGAGTATATCTAAAATTTCAGAATTGCTACCGTAAATCCAATCACACACACATGTTAAGCACTTATGACAGACGCTAAAAGTATCAAAATGATTTTTTTGGGGGAAATTAATTAATTATGCACAGCTTTGAAAACATTAATATGCATCAATTTCATGTTATCAATGAAATTAAACTTATTTTCCCCTTCCAGTTGACAATGATATGCAAAGTTTGTGTTCGCAAGGCAGCATATTTGTTTCAGGTTTGATAAGGTTGAAATTAAAGAACAGTCAATGCCTTGGTTTTCAGTAGTAGGTGATTTTTAGGGCCGTCATCTAAGTAAAACACGAACATTGAATATAACGTGAAACGATACGCAAGTACATGATATGCAAGTACATGTGTTTGGGACAAAAATGTTAATTTGTCGCAACTTATTGCACAAAATCAACTAAAGTGGGAACGTTGACAGTGTATGTTGGAGCATAATTAATATGCCACCCTTTTACTTACATCGGACACGCCAATCCAGTCCATTTCACTTGAAACAACCCCTGCCAGTGTATGATATTTCCGTATTATAAGCGTCGCCATTTTAATTGAATTTTGCATTTCGGTGTTGGGCGATACTCGATACAATTACGATACCAGTGGTATCGTAATTGGTATCGGCTACTTTTGACAGATAGAAAAAATAAAATGTACTATTATGAAACGCATTGAAAACAAAAATATTTGAAAATTGAAAACAAATATATGCAAATATTTTAATCTTTCATTCTCTATTAGCAACTTCAGGTAGCGAATAAATTTTTTGTGGTATAGTGATTTAATTCCAACGGGATTGTCTATGGGATATACACTCATCGGCATACCATGGCGTGATATTTCGAGTGATAGAAGTGAAGTTTATGATGTTTTTTTTTGTGTGCAAATTTCCAATGTTTTTCGCATCCAAATGTATTGGGAACTTTCATAATGATTGCATATTAAAGACCCATTCAGTGATCCCAGCGCAAGTGTAAAAAAATACAATTGTTTGAAGGAAAAGTGATTCAAATTGTCATTTGGTATTTTTGAAATGACAAATTTGGCAAAAAACGAAAAAAAAAAACCCAGCAGTACTGACGAAGTTGAGCCCCATTCAAATACACGTAGCTAATCTGCTAATTTAGATACTGTCAATATAAATTACAGAGTTCGTGTAAAATGTCTTATTTTGCCTTAAATACACGGCTTTCGGCTGAACCACTCGCAGACTGTTTAGCACATCTATGACAATGCAATGATAAAGGTAGGCCCTATACCAAAATCTGAATTTTGATGATTTGTACGATCGTCCGGATGAGCAAATCACTGAATGGGCCTTTAACTATTTTATCATTTTGGAAGAAAAAAAAGAAAAATCTAAAAATTTAAAAAGATCGTACATTATAGGCTTTAATTAAAAAGAAAGTTGCAAACTTGTTGTATCTAGTTGATTAAAGTAATGTTTGCTACGTACTGGTTTTATTATCACCTGTGTTTACGATTCGTAATCCCACGAAAAGCAAGTTTAGTTCGTTAATGTGGTAGGCCTACAGCCATACGTCCACATCCTAGACTCATTTCAGGCGCGGTTTCAGGGGAGCGCCGGCTGGCCTGCTACCCCACCCCCCCAAAAAAAAAAAAGAGCAAAGGAGAGAAGAGAAGAGAAAGGGGAAAAGGAAAAGAGAAAAGGGAGAAAAGGAGGAGAGAAAAGGTTAAATTTCACGTAATTGAGTAGGCCCATGCTTAATAAAAAACCGCACAGTCGGGTCGATCGGAAGTAGGTCCTATAATAATGGCCTGCGATTATTTTAGGCATTGCTTGAAGGCGGGTCCGCATCCTAAAAGCATGTGAAAATTACTGCGGGCCCGCCGATACCGTATGCAGGGTCCGTCACATTTTGCCACCAAAGTCATTATTAAGACGGACTACCGACTTCATCGATTTATGCATGCTTTTACCATGTTTACGAATCTCGAATTTTGCAAATTGAGTTCAGGACCTTTTTAAGCAATTGATTTGAATGGTGTAAAAATGATGCACCAAATGGCTTGAATTGGACCTTCATTTTGCACAAGTTTCTTACTTCTGAGGAACATCCCCCTCAGACAATCCCCTGCGTCGCGCAAGCGCGCTCCGCGGCCATTTCTTTTTTTTTTCATTTCATTTTATTTTTTCTAAAAATTCGGCCCCCACCCCTGACTGCTCTTGATCGACAATCGGTACCAAAAGCTGGTATCGCCCATCCCTATGGAGATTGACATAGACGTATTATAGGACTGGGAGCGAGTCTAATACTGCATGTGGCTATCGACGAGTGTTAGTAACGGCAGAAACCCCCAAACCGGTTGTGAAGAAGACTACGTACTATCGCTAAAAAAATAAGCGTCCTTATCAACCAGTCAACTTTAAGACAAATAGGTGAAAAGGACACTTTCACGATGTTTTTCATATTTTTTTAATTTCACATGATCCGTGCATATATCGCCTAGCTATAAATGAAAAAATATTTTTTTAGACCAATCAAACCAATATATGGGTGTAGTACGTCCTTAACATAAGAAATCTCAAACATAAACTTAATTCACAATTCTAGCGCATTTTTGTATTGTCATGTCCCCCTTTAGCAGCCAAAGTCCAATAGAAATAAGTACAAGCATAACTTGACCTTTGATTTCATCCGATTCTGAGGTTATATGTTCTCAAATAAATTGTTTTCAATTGAATCGGTGCAATTTGAAAATTTGGCTTCTGTGCATGAGAAATTTGACATTTGACCTTACACTATAACTCCTGAACGAAGCATCCTAGTGCAATATGACAATTGCCTTTTTTTTATTCCGATCAATGAGTGGAACCATTTGATGTATATTGCAACATGATAGAACAAATTTTAAATTTTGAAATTAAAGAACAGTCAAGACCCCTCGTGGGAAACATAAGGGGCATAGTAAAAATGGAACCAATTCTAGTTTTATCCTTTTAGGTGTAAAATTGCCAAAAACATTGGTTCAACTAATGTAGGAAAGCTAGATGATAACTTAACAATCACCCTACTATAAGGCCAAAAAAAAAAAGCTTTGTCTCAAAGCTCACGAGTGGTTTGAAAACAAATTCGAAATGCAATATTTTTGACTTGGTATTTCCGTACTGACGCGAGTATAGCATGGTACTTTACATAAGGATTTGCTAGTTAACAAGGTGCAATGTTAATCTTTCATAACAGTAAATACACGTCAAGGTCCGATATTCGGCACCAGAAGCTGAAAAAAGTAGTCTCACTTGAGTTGTAGAAAACTCATATTTCTCATATTATTGGGTGGAATCTTAGCCTTACCTTCACTAAATAGAATGTTAGGAATATTATTGATAAAATATTTCCATTTCTTTGTAAGAAATGACATGCAAACTATCAATATTTTTATTTATTTTACGCCTACTCTGACATCCAAAATACTGTTACTGACTGGAGGCGGCCATCTTGGAATGATACCTGTCTTGTTCACTGCGAATATGTTTTCACTGATTTGGACTTTATTTTCTCACATCATAATCCTTCAAAAATTCCAAAATAATGTTTTCAGGTATTCATGATTTCTGCAGATCATTTTAAATATTTAGGGTTGATTTTGACGACAAATATAAGACAGAAAGTAAATATAATCAGCGGAAGAGGCTACTTTTTTGTTTATACACACGGTGCATAGAAACTAATGCCAACAACTGATTAATTTTCCATTTTCCAGCGAGAGTATTGTGAAAGCTTGATATTTTGTAGAATTTATATCATCTTAAAAATATTAGGTAAATAAATAATCTAGCAATGACAATTAAGCTTCATAGTCACAAAAATAATTTTTTTTGAGATAAAAAATCTGATTTTCGCCGAATTGTTTCGGAAAAAATTGAATTTTTTGTTTGTTTTAAAATAAAAAAAATTCCGCAATTCTTTTTTGTTTCAAATCGCGAGATTTAACAAATGCGCACGCAAGCTTTGAGACTAACCTTTTTTGGCCTGATCTAAATTTCAAAATAAAGTAGTCGATAGATGGAGAGTTTTGTTCTGCGTATTATTCGTGATACCTATTTTGGCAAAACACTACTTTAGTCATACCATTTGATTGAGTTTCGAAAGTGACAAATTTTGTGATTCCTCCTTTAGGGCGACACGCGTCGCCTTTTGTAACTTCTGTCGCCTTATTGTAACGGGCTCATTATAAGGCGGTCGATTAACACTCATAAGTAGGGGGTTTCGAATGAAACGTCTGTTTGAAGCCATATTGTAACATTTCCATAACAGTCTGTCCACATAGAAGTACAAACCAAATCTGTAGCATCGGGGTCGATGCTTTGCGTCACAGGCACTGTGTGTTAAAACAAAAACGCGACGCGAAGCATTTATATACGCATTGCAATGAAATAATTATTCTTATACCTCCAGTTTCCGAGGTCTATTCACTTTGTACTTCTATCTGGACAGACTGTAGCATTCCTTTTCATAAACTGTTAGCTTTTAGCCACACAACTGAGCAAAGAAAGACAAAGAAAATCGAACAAAAATTTAATCTGCGATGTTTAAAGGCCCGCAGCTTACGAGCTGATCAAACTATGATAATATTATTTCATAATTGTTGGCAAAGAAAAAAGTTAAAAGTTAAAATGGGACTAAAATCGTATATTATGGCTTTAAGGTAAAGGCATACCGATGCTTCCTTACTTCTATGTAACTTCTTTTCGCAAAATATTTTTCAACCCCAAATAACATTCTATTTAGAATGTTTTATATCAAGATTTTCGAAATGTTTTTGGAGTGTTATTAGAACGTTTTTATACACTTTATATAACCCGACATTTAAAAGTTTTCTGTAAAACATTTTGTGTCTGCTGGGCAGTAGATTATCAACAAATGTTTTTTAATGTTATAAAAACGTTTGATACCCTTAATATGCCCTTTATAATAACCCAACATTTAAACGTATTCTGACAACCTTTTATAACCTTTTGCGAATGATGTCGAAAACGTTTTGTGTTTGCTGGGTTAGTTGCCTAGAGTATTATTTTAGGGATTTCAGTCTACGTCTTTATTTGCTTTGTAATACTCCTCTCTAGGTGTCATCTGTTCTTGGTCTTTGTTGGATCCTGATGTTCATTGCAAGTGCTGCAGACGTGGAGGTAGTCTGGTGGATTGCTATTATCTTTTCTTCTCTGCAAGGCGTACATATTTTCTTCTCGTTCGGCTTCAATGATAAGGCGCGCAAGTTGTGGAAAGAGTCAGCCTGCAAATAGATTTAGATGGCGCCAAATTACGTTTAATTAATTGTTGATATCTACTCACATAATGTTAACATTAATATAGACGCACTAAAACATACATACTATAATAAGCTACAAAGAATTGGCACGATTATTATTTAAATACAAATACAGTAGTTACACTGCAGATGTGGAGGTACTCTAGTGGATTGCTATCATCATTTCTTCTCTGCAAGGCGTACATATTTTCTTCTCGTTCGGATTCAATGATAAGGCGCGCAAGTTGTGGAAAGAGTCAGCCCGCAAATAAGTTCAGGTGGAGCTAGACTGCGTTTATTAATTGTTAATATCAACTCACATAATGTTAAATTAAATAAAATCGCACTAAAACATATATGATATAATAAGCTAAAAGAATTGGCACGATAATTAAAATACAAATACGGTAGGTACACTGTAGACGCGAAGGTACTCTGGTTGATTACTATAGTCATTTCTTCTCTGCAAGGCGCACATATTTTCTTCTCGTTCGGCGTCAATGATAAGGCGCCCAAGTGGTGGAAAGAGTCAGCCCGCCAATAAGTTGCTGGAGCAAAAATGCGTTTTATGAATATTGTTAATATTCATTTACATAATGTTAAGTTAAATACAAAAGCACTGAAACATATATAACATAATAAACTATAAAGAATTGGGACGATAATTAAAATACAAATAAAGTAATTACAGGTACAAGTATCGTAAGTTAATATGAAAAACAGAATAAACCGACAATACTAAAATAACTTTATAGGGTCATATGAATGGCCCGTGACCCGATCGACCCCCTCCTCGATTTTACCTCATCGTTATTAATTTTATTATGTTGATGGCAGGAGATGCAGCGTGCAGAAATGCCTTCACCAAAAAGTGTTCCTCTCTAATAACCATCTTTATTTTTACTAACAAGAGTCAAGAAGCTCTATAAGATATTTGCAATATTTAATTGTCAATGTGGTTCTTTAGTGAAAAAAAACCAAAAAAAAAAGAGAGAAATAAAAATAATTAGAAAAAATAGAGCACAAAGATGAGCTTGTGTTTAACTTTCGTTGTGAGATATTTTGATGATTAGTCACTCTTGACACCCCCTTTATCTTGCGCTCATAAGTTAAGTTGCTTTAAAGATACGGAGTGTAAACTTAGCAGACAATTACAAGAAGGATGAATAAATAAAGCGTGAAAAAATGACAGTGTTTTGTTATACCATCGCAAAATGCGGTCCATTTTCTACATGTAACCTTTTTATGGGACACCTTGTACATAATACCATGCATGATTCTTGAACTCGGCACAAAAAACTCGTAGCACTAGTATCCATGGTCCATGCGGGGGTCCATAGGAACCTTAAACACCTTTACTCAGTTTAGTCTGAGAATCGTTGGCATTTTTGTTATGCATGTTAGTGCATAGTTCTGTAATGCAAAATAGACTGGCCGTGGCCTTTATACTTTGATTTGATCCAGTCATTTATGCTTGTGTTTTCATGCATTGCATCATGCAGGTAGACCTTTACCGTGACCATGGACATACTGATAGAGATACCCATCATCAAGGAATATAACTATGGAATTGGCAATAGATATTAAGCATATGTCAAATTGTTATTCAAATAACGTATTGCTTTTATAATGATTCCCTGCCTTGTTTGAGGGCGTTATAGTCAGTCATGTCTACAGACAGAGGTTGAGTCGAAAGTATGGCATCTTAAATTTATTGCGTATAAATTTGAAATTTTACAGTGACTTTAGTAGGTAGTGCATAGCTCAAGCGAAATCTTGTGTTGACACACACTGGCTACGTGGTAGAATTATATGTGCCGATACACCACGAATCAGTCGTTAAGTCGGCCCCAGTCAATTTTGTTTTATTTCGTGTTTTGAAAATATTTATCATAAGCTTTAAAATGGTATATCATTTGACTTCAAACGATATCCAGAAGCGGGACTATGTTTTTTTTAAAACTCTGTTCCTTCAACAAAATGGTACCCTTATCGGTTCTACATGTGTCTCTTTTTCCACTTTGTTGGTAATAAATATCAAACAGTCATAATTGGCGGTCGTTTCAAATCATCCCCAAGTCAACGCGGTTCAGGAATGTCCCCTCATTGTTAATTGTTGTTTATACATACCTAGACAAAATAAATTGCTTTGTAACCCACAACTTGAACAGGATTTAGCAAAAGCAAACAAAGACTAGAGATATTTAACGATTCTATAGAAATAAGTAGAAGACTATTATCCTCTTCAGCAATTGGATTATTGATTGGTTTAAACGGTGTTTGACTCGCGCTATCAAATGAGAAACTTGTCGCACCAAATTGAGGTACCTATGAATACGACCTTCACGCACATTTTACACTGTAACTCAGAATGCAACTTGCCGACTTTAGGGCTCATTGGTAGTGTACGGCCACATATTCATAATATTGAAATCAAACAGATAGATGTGCACTAAAGACCGTTTGTTTCACTTAATTAAAAGAGACGTTAACAAAGATAGTGGTATACACACTGATTAGTGTATATTGATAATGTTTATCACACGAGGACACAAATACAAATAACCTTGGTTAGCTACTTCAATCAATATTAAATAAACATAATTTGTCAATAGGTTCGCCGTCGCAAATAATAAAGGAGACAAGCAGAAAAAATGATCCCACCGGGAATCGAACCCAGAACCTCAGGTTTACAATATTCCCCTATATGCACATGCAATAACCCTAACCCTTAACCCTAACCCTAACTCTTAACCCTAACCTCATTTGAATATTGGAGAATATTGAATGAAGCATCTACGGCCAGACGAATATGACGCCATTTTGGAAACTGAGGTGTCAAAGGTTTTCGTGACTTCAAATACTACTTGTATGCCATTTCTAATACCTGTCACGCAGTTGTATTATTGACAGCAAGCCCAAATTTCAAAATTAAATTTGCAAAACGTCAGTCCCATATCAGATATCTTCGGAAAACAATCACTGTAGCCTAGTGGGACCATAGTAGTTGACCCGTTCCTGGTATCATATGACACGCTTCCAAGAGGGCGTTTTTACTCTCTTGAACAGGTAAGGTGGGGGGGGGTGGAGGTCGTGGTCGGATGCGATATCGCCATTTTTGACGTCAACATTTGATTAACACGCAATCATTACCTGGAGAGATTTGATCATGTCTCACCTCCTTTTCAACCAAATCGACAGTAATAACTCTTGTAGTGAGGGATCAACATTTAACCACAAATTGCCTTAGGCAAACCTCACTTCCTGGGGACCAAATACCACACAAGGTAATTTTTTATGTAACTCATTGACCAATTATATACTGCCTCTAGCTATAATGATAAACTTGTGATCTGGTCAACTCATTGACAGATACGAACCTCAGGAGGGAATTCAGTTTTGAATGCAAATAATCCTACATGTGTGTTATGTGGTGTAAAAACAAAATTATGTTGTTATAAAACCGTTGGGGCACGACAAAGTTCCCCACTGTATGTTGTTTTTCAATCATAACTGATAACCGTCTATTTTAAACGGGCTGTCAGCCTTGTAGTTTCTTCAGCCTCGTACGTCACGTGTCGCGTGTCCTTTACCTCCAGGGTAAGATTCGCTAAAATTACACCTTAGGGGCTGTGCAATAATTATGATCCCTGGTGGGAGAGTCAAATTGGGGACAAGAAATTCTTGGCCCCCAAGCAATCTTAGTAAGTCAAGGGGGCAAGCGATTTTTGGCACGCATTCATGGGGCGCCTCTTAAATAACACGCTCTAAAAAGAATAACGTTACGAAAACGCTTTTAAATATGCAACATTTCCTGCTCGCTGCGCTCGCAGTATATATCTAGACCATTTTAAGTTTGCAAATTGGGATTCAAAAAATTTGGCAAAGGGGGGGGGGGCGCAAAGAATTTTGGGCAGGCCAAAAGGGGGGTCGATTTTTGGCGTGGCAAGGGGGGGGGAAGTGATTTATGGCAGGCCGTTTGAAAATTTTACCCCCCGGGCCTCATAATTATTGCACAGCTCCTTATGTGATGACCTCAACACAATGGGAGAATTTGACAATTATTCATAATCGATCGATCATGTTAGCTTGCCTCAGTTTGCATATCGCAAACCAACAGAATTCATCATACGTTTTCGTTGCTAATAGATAAACCGTGAATTTAGTGTCACCAACCTTACATCTATTATATTGCACGATGATGTATGAAGTCTAAAAAGTACTACCTATTTGAATACTAGGGCCAAGCAGAGTTAAATACTGCGCCGGAAAATACCATGAAAAACTTAACAGAGTTTTTTCGCCTGATCATCTGTATTGAGATAACTTCCATTATACACTTGTATCGAAGTTTACATGATGAGACAAGTCTTCCAGAATTGGCAATCAATGGTCCTGGCTACAAATTTGGTCAACCGCTTTTGAGTTGGAAAATTTCCAAAAGCAAGGCTATGCCTCAAGGTTACCACGTTGTGAGTACTCCATCATCACGATGTAAACTTTATTTTCAAGTATAGAAAACAACAGTGCTAAAACAGCTATCATATCGTCAAGCATTTCAATATTGGACTGTGTAAGATATAGGCACTGTTTGTGCTGTCGTGTGTGTGTATTCTTTCCACGTATGAGTGAACACGTTTTCCCATGATTGTCGGTTCAATAATACTATAAACTATTTGTAATAATTTCGTACCCTTGACCTAAAACAGTATAGCGGTTTACAAAATAAAAATCTGTGAATCGGAACCTTCACGATCTAAAATTCGGACATCCTTGGTGTCAAAATGGTGTCCCCTGACTTTCAGATGTAGACACTGCTGAGTCGTTTCCACTTAAGCTGGCTCTGCGATGTTGTTGCATGCGAATATGATTAGGTTGGATGTAGGAGTCCTGACAATCTTGACAGTCTTGATCTCCATAATAGCGTACCCCGCAGACCACTCCACTGATCCTTCCGTTGGGCTGTTTGTCCTTGGGATGTACTAAGGACTGGCGGATCGTAGTGACCCCGTGGTTGCGATAAATTCCTTTATGGGTATCTGTAAATCTAGTAACGTATCGAAACGTATGGAAACGTATGGAAATGGATGGAAATGGATGGAAATGGATGGAAATAGGACAGGAATGGATCGAAAAGGATGAAAATGGGTCGGAATAAAACAAAATATGACTCGAACATCTCAAAATGAGTACAATAAGAGCTAAAATTCGTCAAAATGTGTTTCACCCATCGGGCAAAATACAGAGCTCGTCTCCGAAGACTTCACCACTAGTGCTAGGCGATACGTGATTCGTGCAATACCAATTTAGCTTCTCGCATGCTTTCCATTCAGCGGCATGGAAACACTACCAAGTTTCTTCAACTTCATTTAATTATTTAATTCAATAAACTTTCTTTCTTTCTCTATTTTTTCTTTCTTTCTTTGTTTCTTTATTTTTTCTTTCTTTATTTCTTTCTTTATTTCATTCTTTCTTTCTTTCTTTCTTTCTTTCTTTCTTTCCTTTCTTTTTTTCTTTTTTTTTCTTTCTTTCTTTCTTTCTTTCTTGATTTGTTTTGTTTTCTTTTCTTTAATTTTTTATTTCTTTATTTCTTTCTTTATTTCTTTCTTTCTTGATTTCTTTCTTTTTCTCTTTTCTTTTCTTTTCTTTTCTTTCTTTCTTTAATTTTTTCTTTCTTTATTTCTTTCTTTATTTCTTTCTTTATTTATTTCTTTATTTCTTTCTTTATTTCTTTCTTTATTTCTTTCTTTCTTGATTTCTTTATGTCTTATTTCTCTATTTATTTATTTCTTTATTTATTTCTTTTTTCTTCCTTTTTTTTCTTTCTTTCTTTCTTTCTTTCTTTCTTTGTTTCTTTCTTTCTTTCTTTCGATCTTTTTTTTTTTTTTTTTTTTTTCTTTTTTTTTTTTCTTTCTTTATTTATTACTTTATTTTTATTTTTTATTTCTTTCTTTCTTTTTTTCTCTTTCTTTCTTTCATGGGGTGGGTAATACCTATGTTAATTTCTTTCTCATTCTCTCTCTCTATCTCTCTCTCTCATTAAATTTTTATTCTTATTGCTTTTTGTTTTCCTTTCCTTTTTCTTTCTTTCTCTTTCTTTTCGTGTCTTTTTTCTTATATTTGGTATTTTGTCTTTCATTTTTCGTGTTCTTTTCTTTTCTTATCCTGTGTCTTCATTTGTTTTCTTGTCTTCCCTATTTTTGAATTTCTTTCTTTCTTGCTTTTTCTTTTCATGCAAATAAAATTCAAATAATGGAAGGAAAAAAGAACAATAAGAAACTTTTATGTTATTAAAATAGAAAGAAAGAAAGAAAGAATCAATTTTCTTTTAATTAATCAATTAACGCAAGAAGGAAAGAAAGAAAGAGCAATTCTTCTTTAATTAAGAATAAATAAATTGATTTGTATTGATGTTTAGATTAATATTGAAAGATATCAATTAATTAAATAAACAGTTCTTCTTCATTTTTCTCAATGACATTACTTAATAGACCCCACGCATTCTTTTACCGCCCAAGTCTAAAATCATAAAATGATGACCTCGGTGACCTTAACCCACTAACCAAAACAAACTTTTGCATAATATAATGAAAATCCTAGGCCTCCGGTCACAATCCACACACTCTCCTCCATGCAATTTATTAGCTGCAATTACTGGATGCATAAACCTAGGGCTCAATGCTCTGTACTGCTTGGAATATTTTGACCCTGATTGAACAGATTCATCAGGATCGGTATAGTAAACTGGTTAACAAAGTTCTTTGTATCTGATCCAGAATGTTCACTTACTTGTGTACGTTTCAACAACAGCTGTTGTCTTTATCAACACTTGATGGGTAGTGACTGCTATTGGCAACCGACGCTAGAAGTAGTTCCAGCGTTGATCTTGGAGTTGCCAGTCTGTTTTCCTTCAAGGGATTTTCTTGATCCCTGAGTCAGGAACTCATCGAAAATGTGAGAGAGTTGGTACTGTCCTTCATCTCTGTTCAAAAGTCCCAGGCTTCAAACATCGATCTGTCGGGCGCCCAACTCAAAAAATGGGTCATCAATCTCTCGAAATACAAATTAAACCCTGCACAAACCAGCGTGTTGTCAAAAGGTCTAAATTTTGCTATCTCGCCACCAGAAATATGCGCGGAGGAATTTGTGTTAGCAACCGAATTGGCGTGCACCCACCTACCCCAGGACGATAGAATCCAACTTCGAGGTAAAATAGCAAGCACGCTGAAATCATCGAAAGTACCGGAACAAAACATCACCAAAGACGAAAGGAAAGCTATTAAAGACTTGAAGAAAGTGGAGGACATCATAATATTACCTGCAGATAAAGGCAAATCGACCGTTGTACTGGACAAAGCTGAATATGAAGAGAAAGTTACTACCATGCTTGGAGACAAGAAGACGTACGAGGAACTACCGGCTGACCCGACACAGAGGTACAAACGGAAATTAGTTGCCAAGTTGACAGGTCTCAAGAAGGAAGGTAAGATCACCGAATTGAAGTATAAACAGCTCTATCCTACGGCGGAAAATGTACCCAGATTATATTGTACGCCAAAAATCCATAAGCTTAACACCCCATTGCGTCCAATCGTAGACTATACAGCAACCATCGGGTATAGCACATCGAGATGGCTCGCTGATATTTTAGGTGCATTGGTTGGTAACACTCAACATCATGTCAAGAATTCCAAACAATTGTCTGAAGATCTCGCTAAAGTGGTCATAGATGAAGAAGACATTCTCAACTCGCATGACGTAGTTAGTTTGTTCACCAACACCCCTATAGACCAAGTATTAGACATTGTTCAACGTAGACTTGAGAATGAAAACATATTGCGTGTTTACAACAGAGAGACAGGGTTTAAGCTAACCAGTAAGGATGTGGTAGAACTTCTTGAGTTCATACTAACTACCACATATTTTACCTTTAGAGGTAAGATTTACCGCCAGCTTTTTGGTACTGCGATGGGCAGCCCTGTATCCCCGATTGCAGCCAATATATTCATGGAGGCTCTGGAACAGCAGGCAATTGCTACGGCACCTCTAGACTGTAGACCGAAGCTATGGTTGCGTTATGTGGATGACGTGTTGGAAGTTATAAACAAAGACAGTGTCCAGCGTCTTACCGATCATATCAACCAAGTGGACAAGTCGGGTTCAATAAAATTCACCTTTGAGCAAGAATCTCAAGGCAGCCTTCCATTTCTGGATACTTTGATTGTGAAAAAAGAAGACGACACCGTAAAGCTACTGGTCTACCGTAAGCCAACTCATACAGACCAGTACCTCAACTATCAGTCCCATCACCCTCTACATCAAAAGCTTGGTGTGATACGCACTTTGTATAACAGGAAAGACAGCGTTGTGACAGAGGAGGAGGATAAAGTGGAAGAAGAGAAGAAAGTGCAAGAAGCCCTCAGAACATGCGGCTATCCTGACTGGACCTTTAAAAAGGTCAAAGATCAGATACAAAGCGTCAAGCCCAAGAAAGTGAGCAAAAAGACTGATGATAAAACCAGGAGCATAGGCATGGTTGTACTTCCTTATGTAAAGGGTGTCACAGAAAGAGTATCTCGAGTTATGAAAAATTACAACATTTCTACTGCGATGAAGCCGCACAACACTCTCAGAAAACAACTGGTACACCCAAAAGACAAACGCGATCCAAATAACACCACTGATGCAGTATATAAGATTCCCTGTATGAACTGCGAATTGTCTTACATAGGTGAAACTGGCAGAAAGTTTGGCACAAGACTTGAAGAACATAAAAGCGAGGCGGAGAAAGTGAGTAAAACGGTAACCACCAGAGCAGGGAGAAAGGAATCGTTAACAACAACACACAAGTCGGCCATTACTGATCATGTCGTCGACAAGAATCACGTCATAGGATGGGGAAGCTGAGGTCATCGGCACAGAGCAAAATAGATACACTCGCTGGATAAAGGAGGCTATAGAAATAAGAAAGCGGAGGGGCACCACCATGAACAGAGATGAAGGACAGTACCAACTCTCTCACATTTTCGATGAGTTCCTGACTCAGGGATCAAGAAAATCCCTTGAAGGAAAACAGACTGGCAACTCCAAGATCAACGCTGGAACTACTTCTAGCGTCGGTTGCCAATAGCAGTCACTACCCATCAAGTGTTGATAAAGACAACAGCTGTTGTTGAAACGTACACAAGTAAGTGAACATTCTGGATCAGATACAAAGAACTTTGTTAACCAATATTTTGACCCGTTTCCATCCATTCTTACCCATTTCCATCCGTTCTTACCCATTTCCATCCTTTTTCATCCATTTCCACCCGTTTCCATACGTTTCGATACGTTACTAGATTTACAACTACCCATTCTTTTATGATAGATTCATAATATTATATTCATATTATTATTGAATTACAATAAAGTTTCCACGACTTTAATAATTCATTTATTTTCAAGTTGTACGATTTGCAATTCTGGAATTTAAATACACGAGGAAGGAGGAGATTGCATTAACTCTTTTCATTTTTGCAATTGCAAAGGGGGCCCTGACAGCCTGACAGCAACTGCTGACTTGACACCACTGAACATGACAATTACAGAAATATCATTTAGCCTATCCTGAAAATGTTAAACTACACGAGGAAGGAGGATTTGTAATAGCAATTTCGATTTCTTGAATAAATGACACATCATCATCATCATCATCATCATCATCATCATCATCATCATCATCATCATCATCATCAGTCGGCGACGGATCAGGCCACTACAACTTTCTCCAACTATAGCGATCTTGAGCAAGCGAAACCATTTTGTTTGGCTGGACATACTGTAAGTACAGTGTACGCGGCCGTTCCGGTTTCCTCTTCCTATGTGGTGGAATATAAGGAATACGATAAAGGGAATATTCTTTCACAGGCTTCAAGACACATCATCATCAAAATAATGCTGGCACAGTCGCTACTAAAGACAGCAATGGATTATATACAATTTTACTAGAAATGATTGCGATTAACTAGATGAAAAGATGTAGAAAGCCCTTGCAGGATGAAGGAGGAGGGACGGTGTCAATTGTATACGGATGCTATTGGTATACAGTTAACATAATATGGTTAACTAGCAAAGACGACATTGGTAAACTAAAAATAGTTGAAGAATATTTAGTAAACATGATAAATCTAAGAAAACACATCAGAAGTTTAATCATGCTTTTACAGCAAAGGCCCAGAAATAAGATATGCAGAGGTATAGTAGCCCTTCTAGACGGTGTAGACAAGAGGCCACAGGATATGTATACCGACAAATTTACAAAAAAAAGGCTTGGTGACAAAGGTATAGAGATAAATAACATTTAATATCTTGATCTTTGCTTTCATCTGATATGACCATGATTGTGGTGTTCAGCATTAGTCTTCTCCTTTCTCTTGCTGTTTTCACTGCTCTCAGAATGTCCAGTAGCTCTTTCCTGCTTCCAAACACAAAGGTGGTTTCATCAGCGTACCTTAGATTTGTAACTCGCTTTTCCAACCACTCAACCAAAGTATTTATTTATTTATTTTTTTATTTTTTTTATTTTTTATTTTTTTTTGACAGCCATGGTGTTACTGTCTATGGTTTATTCCCTGTACTTGAGTCCGGTGGGGGGAAGAAAACATACAAAATAACCACCGGACCCTTCACAAAACTTTCCTGACAGCAAAGACTATAATTGTTATATATTATTATATAGTTATACATATAAAACCTTTAAATAGGGCCTATACTATAATTATTACACATATTTTACTTAAATGATTAACAAAAAAGATTAACAAAGGATTTTTTTAAAACCAATTAACCAGTGCAGAGACTTCGCCATAGTTGCCATTTTTTCGAAAACTTGTTACGCTCTAAATTACATGTTGCTTGATATTTCAGGATATCATAATAATGTTCAATTTCTTGTTTAAAAGCTTTTAAATCTGGGTATTGTTCCATCATCTTTGCTCTATAGATGTGGAATTTTGCCATTGTCATTATAAGGGTTAAAGTCAAATCAAATTTAGAACCAAATAGAATTGTCAAAGTAGACATTTCCAATTCCACATTAGTTTGTTCTTTTATCCATAATTTAATGGTATTCCAAAATATTTGGGAGACCTGACAATTTTACAAAAAGATGTTTAATTGTTTCCGGGTTCCCCTTACAAAATGTACATAAATCATCCTCCCTTACATTAAATTTTAGCAACAGACTATTTGTTCCTAAAATCCTTTGGTTAATTCTATATTGGAACCATCTATACTTCGAATCAACAGAAAACTTGAAATTTAAAAGACATAATTGTTTCCACTCCTCATTTTCTATATCAACATCTATTTTCCACTTATTATCCAATTGTTTCATTCTTTTAACATTTACAAAAACATCGTAGAATAACTTACAACCTTTACGATATTTAAACAATAAGTCCATATTACTCGATCTAAAAGGTGAAACTAATTTTGTCCCTTTTAACTTGTTAATATTGAAATTTGACTGAATTGCTCTTATAATACCATTGTATTCAAGGAAGTTTGTTTTCACATTATACATTTCTTCAAAGTCATCTTTTGACATAAAAGTCCCATTTTCTGACAGTAAATCATTTATAAAAAGAACCCCCTTTTCCTTCCAATGAACATAATGAATTGAATTACCACCAATTTTGATTTTATCATTCCACCACAGGTACTGCTTTGCAATACGATTGAAATCTAATTCACCATAATTAACAATATTTATCAAAGAGGACCAAGAAAAAAATACGTCATACCAGAACTTATTGTCTACCTTATTTTTCGTTGCATTAAATCGGAGTAGACCTGTACAGCAAATATCGTTAGTCTTCACATTCAAACATAACTTTGACAATTTTATCCATTGTTTGTCACCTTGAATAACCCTGCGAATCCAATTATTTTTAGTGCATTTATATGAGATTCGACATCTGGCATTTTAACTCCTCCATTCTCATAATCTTGTACAAACTGAGATCTTTTATTTTGTCCGGCTTCCCATTCCAAACATATTTAAAAATGATGTCATTAACTGTTTTGATAAAATCTTTGCTCGGATTTGGAAGCATCTGCGCAATATAACTGATCTTAGGAAGAACCAACGATTTTACCACTACAACTCGACCCAATACAGTAAGATTCCTTTTTTCCAATTGGAAATCATCTTTTCATCAGTACAAGTGATTTTTCATAGTTCTGTTTAACCATTTGCACCAAATCAGTATTGAAAGAAATTCCTAAAAATCAAAATTGCCCTCAAAATTCCAAGTTAGTTTTTTATTTTCACAAATTTTTGTGATTCTATTTTTATATGATCCTATCCATACTGCCACTGTTTTATCAGTATTAATTTTCAAACCAGAAATTTCACGAAAAATATTCAAAGTATCAAATGCGCTTTTTAGCGACTTTTCTGTGCCATCTAATATCAAGGATGTGTCGTCTGCGTATTGTGTAATTTTAAAATTCATGTCCTTTACTTTTATTCCTTTTACATTCTTATTTTCTTTTATCATTAAAGCTAAAATTTCCGCACATAAAACAAAAATATATGGCGAAAGCGGATCGCCCTGTCTACAACTACGCTGAATTTGAAACGGTTTTGAAATATTCCCATTTATTATTACTGACGAAGAAGCATTCTTATATAGGGTTTCAAACCATCTACAAATATCTGTCCCAAAATTAAAAGCTTTTAGAGTTTTAAATATAAAATCATGTGATACCGTGTCAAATGCTTTTTCAAAATCTATGAGTAATAGCAGACCAGGTATTTTATGAATATCTGTATAATTTAACAAGTCATAGAGAAGGCGAATATTTTCGCCTATAAATCTGTTTGGAACAAAACCATTCTGGTCTTCCGAAATTAGATGGTTTAAAACTGATTTTACGCGGTTAGCAATACAAGCAGATGCTAACTTATAGGAAACATTTAAGAGTGATATAGGCCTCCAGTTCTTTAGGAAATGACGAGGTTTATCCCCTTTGGTAGAAGAGTAACATGACCAATTTTTGTTCTTTTGTAAGAGAACCTTTCCTAAAACCTTCATTTAACGACCGAAGAAGAAAAATGGAAATGTCGTCCCAAAACATTTTATAAAATTCTACTGTAAAACCATCTGGGCCAGGAGTTTTGTTATTTTTCATATTTTTCAAAGCAATTGAGAGCTCAGACAAATCCAGCTCACCTTCTAAATTATTTGACTGCATTTGCGTTAATTTATTGAAACATAAATGTAGATCATCAATATTGACATTGTTTTTTTCTTCCTTTTCTTTGTACAAAGTTTTGTAAAATAACAAAATTTCTTTTTCAATCTCCTCCTGAGATGTTGCCTCTGTGTTATCTTTCTTAGTAATTTTACATATTTGTTTATTTACGAAGTTTCTTTTTTCAAGGTTAAGAAAATATTTGGACGGTTTCTCCCCTTCTTCTATCCATTTAGCTTTTGATCGAACAAAACAACCTTTAATTTTTCTAGTACGCAGCTCTTCAAGCTTTTGTTTAGCGGGATTAAGTTCCCTCATTTCTGAATCGACGTTTTGGTTATTTAAAGCCGTTTCTTCACATATCTTCTCCAGATGCTGTATCAAATTGTCAAGTGTTTCTTCTGTTTTATCTAAGTCTTTCTTTCTTTTGGATGAAAAAGCCAAAGTAGCACCTCTAATTTCCAATAATAATGTTTCGAAGAACAGCTGGTCATCGATAGTAAGAACTAACGTCGTCGGATTAATATCATTTATATATTCTCTATCATAAGGAGAGGCCGCATATATTTTCTTCACCTTAGTAATCGAATCTTTAACAATATTTACATATTCCTCTTCTTTAAGCAATTCATTATTGAATTTCCAAGATCCCCGACCATTTTTAATATTATTACCTTTACTTAGGCCAATGATCACCATAGAATGGTCAGTTCTGTAACCAGGTGTTATATCAGCAAAATCGATCAAATTTAGCAATTCAGATGAAATCAAAAAGAAATCTAATCTGGCTTGTTTTATTGGATTATTTTTTCTCCAAGTAAAACGTCTAATATTTGGATTCAGAACTCTCCATGGATCGCATATTTCCATGTCTTCTTTTATATTAAGAACCATTTCTTTTGCTTTCGGGTTATTAATATTTACATAATTGAAAGTATTTATGATTACTCCATTAGTGTATAATATCACAAAAGCTCATATAAAACGATCTTATGTGATCATTCTATTTGTTTTGTTTGGTTTTAGCCTAGCTATTTACGTGAGTACAATACTATCAGTCATCGTCTTGGATATAAGATCAGACAGGCAAACGAACCGTTTTTTCAATGTAACGAAAGAGTGAATAATGGGCACCGGCCCGACGTTTGGTGCAGCTTATACCGGCGCTTTGTGGACTACCGAATCAGTAACTTCGAAGATGCGGATGTCAAGGTAAAGCACACGGGCCGAGCAATAACCTCCATCCCGATAGTCCCCAAAAAATTTTGTGCGATTTATTCCATATTCATTACGTATTTTAAAAATATTTAGGGGAGTATATCGAGATTCGGGTTTCTTCACGGGCCGGGGGATTGTCTAACGTTTTTGCGTTTCCAGTTCCGTTGAGCCAAACGCTGCGATACGTTTTCATTTCTATTCCTTTTCGGCTCTAATAAAAAGCAAAATTATACTTCTACGCCACTCAAATTTGGTACACTCACCGGCCGCTTTCACCGGGTCAACCGGCGTCTTCAGCGGATGTTATTGCTCTGAAGAGTGTTGTTGTTAGTGATGTAGTACTAGGACACCTCCGATGACGTCACAGATGTTGATGACATCAAACTTGAAGATGTTGTGATGAATATACATCATTATACTTTTCGGCTTTAGTCTTTTTTTTTTGTTGAATTTTAATCGCCAACGGGTTGAAACTCTCAAACCTCTGCTCTCAACTTGCCGTTATTGTGTTTGCCGCTACTCCAAAGCACACGTAAAAACGGCGAACATCATAATATTAAGGGATTAGACAATTGTCCAAAAATTTGGCCAGAAATTTGAGTTGTCTCCAATGTTTACTTTTTCCCTTTAAATATTGATCACAAGTACAAGATTTATGGTGCATGTGAAAGAAGCAAGTCTACAAATTAATCTTCGTCATGATCATTTTTGTAAGCTTATAGAAAATTCTTAAAGTAGGCTTGTATATTTAATAATGCGTTATTGTTCACGGGGCCGATTTTCCTATAATTTTGCACATCATAGATACAGATGCCTTTTTACCTGGCATCGAGAAGCCAATCCCTTAAATACTGCTCCTACAGCCCAGTGGACACACAGGTCAGTTTCTGCCGTTGTATCGACGTTGCATCAACGTCCGATTTCGACGTTGAAATCAGGTTCAATGAGGTTGAAATCACGTTGTATTTGCAAATGGACATCAACGTTGATACAACGTCGAAATCCTAACCTGTGCCCAAGGCTGTTTGATGTGATCATTTATTAATTTTCTAGCAAAACATTATCATAAAGTTCAATTCTAGACCTGAATAATACCAACAGCTATCACACTAATAAATTGAATATATGAATACAAAACCCACCCAAGTCCATACTTTGGCCAAATTGAGTTAAGCATGGGAAATTGTTGCTATACATAGGCCTGTCATATGCATGAAAGAAAAACTCAACTCTTCTGTGTCTATTGAGCATGTGAAAAATAGCATGTATGAAAGAATCGCCCAAGTCCATGATTTGAGTCTTGTAACACATTGATTGAAATCCAGTATGTATAAAAGTCCACTTGTAACACATTCATTGCTGGAGAGTGACTTTTGAAAAATGAATGGGTTTAATCAAGGAAAGTGTGTGGTTTATATTACATGGCAGAATGCTTATCAACATTATACATACCTGTGTGCTTTATTTTGTAATATCTTACTAGTGGAAATCTCATTCCAAAATTGTTGTCTTTGTATATGATTCAAAAAACAGCATTTAAAATGAACCCCACGAAGTCCCTGAAATGCTAATCGTCATACCTAATACAGTTTAACCCGCTCATTTGCACGTAAAACTTACCATATTAACCAGGTAAATCTAACTGAAGGAATTAAAATGATACACATGTTTTTTTCTCAAAATCACTTCCCATGGACTTGGGTGGGTTTTGAATTTATGTATTCAATATTATTGTATACACATATATATTTTGTAACAATTTTTAACATAGATTTTCGTTTCTATATCAAACTATTCATCTTTTTCTGCTTTTTGTGGTAATCTTAATTCTATAGACTGTACATTTGTGTGCAGATTGAGGGCGCTATTTACATATAATTTTTATTTTTATTTTGCTAAATGAGGTATATCTTATATTTCATGATAAAAGTTTTTGAAAATTCCCTTGTCATTTGTTAGTCTGTTTGGTGATGTCTTAATACCATTTTAGTGTCTTAAAGATGCAAACAAGATTTTAGATAAATAGCGCCATCATTGTTCAACTTTTCTTTAAAATGACTCAGTTTTACATGCCATCAAACAACCGTGTGTCCACTGGTTTCCGTTTTCAACAAAGTAAAACAAATTTGTCATTCGTTCATCAACTTACATTTTTTCGTTTAAATTCGTATTTTATCTCAAGATCATAAATACGTAAGCCTACATTTTGCACGTTTCTTTCTTCACTAATTCAGATAAACATCTATTGCTTTATTTATGCTTTTGATGGCTTTAACTTGTATTGGGAGAAAAATGTTTGTATCCCCGTTTTATGTACTATGAAAAATAATGATTGTAAATTATTATTCTGATATAATTTTATTACAATTATTCTATGTCTGTTACTCTGAATTACCATCAAAGATTTATGCTTAAAAATGTGATACAGTTTACAGATTACATACCTGGATTATACGAGCATGTGACATATAAAGCAAACTTGGTATCGAGGGGCGGAAAATATATACCAAAAGGATTTCATTTACCAGAACAGATCAACGAGTTCTTACAATACGTAAGCAATACATATTACTATTTATTTCTCTCATATACTCATATTCACGGGACTATACATGACTAAAGCTATACGAGGGGACTCAGTACAAATGGTATTGGGTCCCCTCTAGGTCAAATAGGTCATTTGTCAAATTTTCTCAAAATGTTCAGACAGATAGCCAAATGTTCCTCATTGTCTGAAAAAGTTTTGAAATTTAACAACATTATTTCTGCAAGTTTGAGTTTCACAGATAATTTTGGCTCTAGGTAAACCGGTTGGTCTTTTTAAGAAAATCGGTTTTTCAATTGGTGTACTATATTGATTCTAGGCCATGTCGGCGGCATCTCCCTTACCAACTAATATACATGGTGTACTGAAAGCTAACCAACGGTATTCGCTAGCTCAATCATTTTGGGACAGCTTGGAGATCAGGGGCATAGCCAGCTTAATTGGTCGGGGGGGGGGGGGAGCAAAATAAAAAAAAAATAGGGCAAAGATGAGAAAAAAATTCCTAGTTGCATCATTTTGACCAGGTACTATCGGTGGGTATTATACATATACCTGATTTTTTCGGAGAGACTCGACTGTACATGTAACGTCTTTGAGTTTAAAAAAGGGCTTTATTGGAACTCTATTGGGACAATTGGGGTGATGGAAAACAAGCTCCTTGCCGATTTTCTCTTTAATGTTTTGTCAGAGGGGCACTTTTCTCTTCCATTTATTGTCTCCCCCCCCACCGGCTACGCTTCTGATGGGGATATATAGCATTGGTGTGTATCAAAACTACTTTTTTATGATTTTCTGTTACAGTCATCATTGCCTGAGAATTGCAGGGATAAAAAGTGGGTTCAGAAACACCCATGGCATCGTGGAAACACACTGAAAGAATTTGACGGTATGTTATGATTATATCATCATTGTTGTGTAATATAAATTGTCCTTTACACCATTGCTGTGACCCCGGGGCTGTGACATCACACTTATCATTTAACCATAGATTATTACTGAGCTAGATTGGCGAGTTCCTAGGTAACAAACTATCTTACATTTTGTTTATAGGATTAGGTTAAAAAGAAATTACAAAACGTTGAGCTGCAACGTTAAGATCATTTTTATCAAACTTCAGTATGAGTCGTATAGAGTCCAAATGTTGACTTACGATTCCACTCGGATTCAAAGTATAAAAAATGAATGTTTGCCTTTTTGTTTGTTTTTAAAGCAAAGCAATGGCTAACATGTCGACCACATCATAAAGGTGGTGATAATATAACGTGATGGTTGATGAATACATATGCAATAACGTCGCCAACATCATAACGTTGTGAATAACACAATGTTTATGAACAGATATACAATAATGTCGCCAACTGGCGCCAACATCATTAAGTTGTGAATACTGGCATGTGAATGTATCCCAGCAAACACAAAAACGTTTTAAAAACGTTTTAAATAAGTTATATTTTGGCTTTTGGTTTAGGTAAAAACGTTTTAATAACATTAAAATGTCGGGTTATATAAAGGTCATGATAACGTTTTAAAACGTTTTGTATGAAAACACACTACAACAATATTTTTAAATGTTTTCAAAACATGTTATTGTAAACTATTTTTGTAAACATTTTTGCCAAATATTGTGTCAATACTTAAATAACATTATGTCAAAATGTTTGAACCCAGCAAACACAGAAATGTTCTTAAAATGTTTTTTCAAAACCTTTTAATAACATTTAAATGTCGGGTTATATAAAGGTCATGAAAACGTTTTTAAAACGTTATTGAAAATATTTTGGGCAAACATTTTTCGCAAAATATTTGTTCAACCCCAAAATAACATTCTGTTTAGAATGTTTTGTATTAAGTTTTCAAGAATGATTTTGGAATGTTATTAAAACGTTTTTATACCCTTTATATAACCCGACATTTAAACGTTTTCTGTAAAACATTTTTGTTTGCTGAGCAGTAGAATAGACTATATGATGCGCAACTTCAACCTCCTGCTTTGCTCCTATTCTTTCTCCCTTTTTCCTACTGCACGCTCTTAACCTTCTTCTGCATGCTTCCTTCCCTCTTTGCTTGCTTTGCTATTTCTTACTATATAGGATAAAGGTTGTAGGTACAGATGGCATTACCATCAGCCCACCTGTCCCTAATCGCCTCTCTGTAGTGGACTGTAGCCGGATAGGTTATTGGAGTAGCCTAGATGACTGCAGCACACTGCTTTGTCTGCATCCATCGTGAGACTAAGGGTGACGTAACCCGGACTTCAACCTCTACTGACAACTCGCCCAGCCAGCGCGTCAGTATATGGCTAAAACCCTTTAAGAATCGATATGGAAGTGAAAGTAAAAAGAGGCCGTAATGCCCAAGGCCAAAACGGGCGCAACCACCAGAGAAAAGATGGTTGCAGATTGCCCAGTCATGACTCGGAAGCCAACACTTCGTATGACGTTTTGCAGCCAAAGCCGAAAGGACGCTGCAAGATTGATGAGAGCCATATGAGTGGACAAAGAAGTATTAATATATGTACATAAACTACGCAAAAAAAGTTTCTTTATGGTTAGGAAATGTACCCACTATTAAAATCTAGCGACCAATTTTGTACGTTTGCTACATAATCGCATGCGGGAGATTGTCCTGCGCACTTTGACACCTCAATCACTACTCTACGACACTCCTGAGAAAAGATATGAATGTTTAAGTAACACGAGGTCGAAAAATAAAAATTGCAAAGAAGCCTATTCAATGGTTTTAGAGCCGATTAACTGATCCAAGACGGTTTCATTATTCCCACCTTTTCAATTTTAATTTAAAGCATTTTAATTGATGCATGTTGGATAATCCTTTACTTATTGTGCAGATAATGATCAAAGACAAAGGTGAGTGGGTACTAAGACATTTACGTTTTGAGATATGGATTTGGAAAAGGGATTCAAAACAGGCCATGATTACAGCTGCATTCCTGGAAGCAGAAGGAATTGAGACACTTGAGTGGCCCTCCAGAAGCCCTGATATGATCTTAACCCCTTGGGGAACCTTTGGGATCAGCACAAGAGACGAGTCAACAAGAAGATAAAGGCAGATACAACTCTGGTGGGATTGCGTCGCATCGTTATCAACGAGTGGAACGGGATTGAGCAAGGTAACATTCGACGCCTCACTAGGAGCATGAGACGCCGCGTGGTTGCAGTAAGGGAAGCCAACGGTGGAAACACAAAGTATTGAAAGACTGGTAAAGAAAGAAATTAATCTCAAGTGAAGTTGGAAGCGGCAGTATGATGCCTGAAATGTGCTCAGCAATTAAACAAAAAATGTTATCTGCATGTTGTTTTTTTGTGTTCTTTTATGCTGAAAACTTGAATAGGCTTTTCTGCAATTTTCATTTTTCGACCTCGTGTTACTTAAACATTCATATCTTTTTTCAGGAGTGTCGTACCGTAGTGATTGAGGTGTCAAAAAACGCAGGACAATTATCCGCATGCGATTATTTAGCAAACGTACAAAATTAGTCGCTAGATTTTAATAGTGGGTAAATTTCCTAACCATAAAGAAACTTTTTTTGCGTAGTGTATAATACCAGAACTTTAAGGACTGAAGAATCTCTGGAATCACTTATAGATGAACTAAGAGATCTCAAGTGGGACATTATAGGACTGTCAGAGACAAAGCGTGCTGGAGAGGGCATTGAAGAATTAAAAGGAGGAGCATGGCTTTATAATCATGGAAAAACTGAGGACAACAGGAATGCGAAAGGAATTGGATTCATGATCCATCCAAAATATAAGAGAAATAAAATACTACTCAAATAGAGTTGTTTCACTTAATATACAACTGACAGCAAACAATCACCTATGTGTAGTGCAAGTGTATGCACCTACCAGCGAATATGAGGATGAAGCAGTAGAAGAAATGTATGAGGATGTGAGTAAGGCGATGGAAGAAAGTAGAGCGACCTACACCATAGTAATGGGAGATTTCAACGCCAAGATAGGTAGACGTCAATCCGGAGAGGAATCAATCATGGGAAGGTATGGAATTGGCGAAAGAAACAGAAGAGGAGAGATGCTACTTGAATATGCTACACAACAAAACCTGGTTATTGCCAACAAAAAAAAAAAAAAGAAAGAAAACAGATATTGGACATGGGAAAGCCCAGGAGGAAAGATCAGGAATCAAATTGATTTTGTACTAAGTAGCCAGAGAGGCATACTACAGAATTGTGAAGTGATCACGAATGTGGACATTGGCAGCGATCACAGGATGATTAGAGCTAAGATACTATTGAACAAGAAACTGGCGAGACTCAAATTCATCAAGAATGCTAAAAAGAGCAAACTTAATATAATGCGGCTGAAAGAAAGGAGGAAGAATTTCAACTTGCACTCAAGAATCGATTCACAGCACTGGATATGGATGATATGGATATAGACGCAAGATCTACACTTATATCCAGCACAGTGATAGAGGCTGCTGAAGAGATAGCACCACAAGAAAGAACAAAGAAACCAAAAACCAAAGAAGATATTGAGATTGAGGAGCTAGATATTAAAAGAAAGATACTCAGAGAAATCATAGACAAAACTACTACTCAGAAAGTAGAGTACAAGGAAACTGTGAAGGAAGTTAGAAAGAAGAGGCGTCAGAGAAGTAGAAGAAAACGAAGAGAACAAATTGAGTCCATCCTAGAAAGTGGTAAAGGACCAAAACAGATCTCCAAAATGAACAGTAAGAAAACTAGAATCAGCCAGATGAAAAACAAAAATGGTATTCCTACATCTAGTAGAGAAGAAATACTCAACATCTGTGCAGAGTTTTACCAAGACCTATATAGCTCTCATTCTAACCAAAGTAAACCAAATTTCTTGTCTCCAGATCAAACAGACATACCAAATGGAACTGTTAAAGAAGTAGAGACAGCAGTAAAACAAATGAAAGACAACAAAGCACCTGGCACTGATGACATATCCAGTGACGTGTATAATATAGGAGGTGCGGAAATCATCACTCAATTAACAAGACTATACAACCAAATATTGACAGAAAAGAAGATACCAGCAGCCTGGAAGGAAGCTAAGATTATTCTTCTACATAAGAAAGGAGATAAAGAGGATATCAAAAACTACCGACCAATTAGTCTGCTATCACATGCATATAAAATTTTCACACGAATCATTCAGAATAGAATCAAGAGAATCTTGGATGAAAATCAACCTAGAGAGCAGGCAGGCTTCAGAGAGGGCTTTTCAACAACTGATCATCTACATGCTTTGAACCAACTGATTGAGAAAGCAAATGAGTATCAGCTGAAGCTTTGTATTGGCTATATAGATTACGAGAAAGCTTTTGATTCGGTGGAACACAGTGACTTATTTGCAGCCTTAAGAAGGATTGGAGTTAACGAAGGGTATGTTAAGATTCTGGAGGACATTTACACAAACGCCACAGCTACAATCCACATAGATAAGGATGTCTCCAAGCCTATCCACATAAAGAGGGGAGTACGGCAAGGGGACACAATCTCTCCAAAAATATTCACAGCTGCCATGGAACAAATTTTCAAACAACTAGATTTAGACGAAAGAGGTATCAACATCGATGGAGAATGGTTAACTGACCTGAGGTTTGCAGATGATGTAGCCCTTACATCACCATCAGTCAAAGACTTGGAAGTTCAACTAAATAGTTTGAACACTGAGAGCAGGAAAATTGGATTAAAAATACACAAAGGGAAAACAAAATACATGACCAACTTTGACACTATAGAGTCCATTGAAATTGACAATGAACCGATTGAGAAAGTAGATAGTTACAAGTATCTGGGCAAGACAGTCAAAATGGAGGACAACACAAGAGAGGAAGTCTTACTAAGAATCAAGGCTGGCTGGTGTTGTTTTGGCAGGTACAAAGACATCCTTTGTGATAAAAAGCTACCAATGACACTGAGGAGGCGCATGTACGATCAATGCGTGTTATACCCACCATGACCTACGGCGCTGAAACCTGGTCGACAACTAAAGATCTGGAACATAAACTCACCACGACACAACGAGCCATGGAAAGACGTATGCTGAACATAACTGTACGCGACAAAATCAGAAACAGTGACATAAGAAATAAAACTGGAGTCAAAGACATCATGGAAAGGATCGGTGAAGCAAAATGGAGATGGGCAGGACATGTGGCAAGAAAAAACGACAACAGATGGACAAAAAGAGTCACCGAGTGGCAACCAAGAACAGGAAAGCGTAGAAGAGGAAGGCAAAGACGAAGATGGCGAGACGACTTAACAGCATGGGCAAGGGATGCGCAAGACAGACAGAAATGGAAGATTCTTGAAGAGGGCTTCATACTACAGAGGATGAAACAGCCTAGGTGAGGCGAGGTGAGATTATCAAAAATGTTTTTAAGGTTATGAAAACGTTTTATACTCTTAATATACCCTTTATATAACCCGACATTTAAACGTTTTCTGACAACCTTTTATAACCTTTTGCGAATGATGTCGAAAACGTTTTGTGTTTGCTGGGATATAATAATAATAATAATAATAATAATAATAATAATAATAATAATAATAATAATAATAATGATAATAATAATAATAATAATATAATAATAATATAATATTATATTAATATTAATATTAATATTAATATTAATATTAATATTAATATTAATATTAAGTCTTTATTTTCTATACCAAAAAGTTGGGAATAATAATACAATAACGTCACCAACATCATAAAGTTGGGAATAATGGCACGAGGGTGTAAACGTGTAAACAGATATGCAATAACGTCGCCAGCATCGTAAAGTTGGGATTAATACAATGTGAAGGTTTATGGACAGATATACAATAACATCGCCAACATCATAAAGTTGGGAATAATTCAATGTGAGGGTTCATAAACAGATAGGCAATATAAACGGTGACTATATCATAAAGTTGGGAATAATTCAATGCGAGGGTGGAATTATAAACAGATATACAATAACGTCACCAACGACATAATGTCGGGTTTTTGCAGTTTTGCAGTCGGTTTTTTTTCATGAAAAAAAATAACATTAGAACAGAAACGACGACAACAATTAGAGTAACAATGACAACAACAATTAGAATAACAACGACAACTACTTAACAAAACCATCATCATCATCATCAGCATCATCATGCATCACATATCAATTTCTAAGCGCTCTTTAGCAAAGTCACAGTTCATTGAATTTACAACCACATGACAAAACAGGCGAAATCAGTAACTTTTTGGGCAATATTAGCAATTGAAAGAGAATTGGCCATTGCTCATTCTAATGAAGCTATTATATGGCCAATATAAGTGTGCTCTTTCATTTAATGACGTAAAATTTGAAAAATATTGTAAGGAACACTTACAGTTTTGACTTTTAAAACTGTGCTTGGATAGGTATTTTTCGACAGATTTACCACATTCGCCTTGCTGTAACATTGAATTGCGTTATCTGTTAACCTAATGTAAAAAAAAGTGCTTAGCTTTCGTTCGATACAAAACATTCAAGTTCTGATTGGATGAAGGAAACACTTGAGGTTTTGCCAAAAACCAATCAAAGATGTCTATTTTCCACTAGATCTCACACAGCTCTTATGTTGCAATGCACTAAACCGTGTAATATAACACAGACTGCATGGAGGCTAGACTCGCTGTGCTGGAAATATTTATGTACTCGGGTGTATCGAGGTGAAAACTGTGCGTAGATGCATTTATAATAGAGAATCGTTTTTGTAGTCAAACCTTTCCATATGTCTGCAGCAGCAGCAGCAGCAACAACAACAACAACAACCGACGAATGTACGTCAAACAATTAGCTTGAAGCCAATACACCTTTCCTTTTATGTATCTTTCTATTTCAGAACTAGATCTTCGCAAAAAGAGTATAATTCAGGAATTCATAGGGAATCCTTTTCTTATCGACGGTCGCAAATTTAGTATCGGCGTTCATGTAGCATTCACTTCGGCCAGACCTTTAAGGGCATACGTACTCGATTCTATTATGGTATTAAGATTTTGTGCTAAAGCGTACACTCCTAATAATCTTACTGATTTTAGAAGTTATATAAGCGATGGCATGGAATTTGGAGCCCAATTCATCAGACAGGTAAGCAACGAGAGTATCGCTGACTGCCATATTGCACGCTCTCGTGGACAATGGAGTTTATAGCTTGAAATGACCCTGGACAAGGAACTTACTCAATTGCGGAATGTCTAGGGTGTGTGCTCTCGAAGCTGCAATGTAAATCAGTATAAACATGTATATATTATTTTTTTCCATCCGAAATTGCTGAAACCCTGAAAATATGTGTTACGCAAGGGACTTTTATTTTCTTCGGAAGTGACCCCCTCCGCAAACATACCCTCAACAAATTTCCAAAAATGCCAAGAAATGTGTGCGGCTGCGCACTTGAAGGTAAGAAGGAGCACGAAGCGCGCAAACAATTTTCTTTAGAAGTGTAACAAGTGCGCGCATAGCGGGCCCGAAAGTGTTAAAAGTCAAACCTTTAATAATTTCTTATCCCCCTATTTTGGTGTGAAAAAATTTGCTATAAAAATGATGACCCAGTATATGCATGACCCCTCCCATATTCCGAGGAAAATTACAGTCCGTAATTATACACCGGTTGGACTGTAATGATGAAGAAGAGGATTAGGATTATGATGATAGATGATAACGACGGCGACGACGACGACGACGATGGTAATGATGATGATGATGATGATGATGATGATGATGATGATGATGATGATCCAGATAATGATAAATTATACTGAAAGATGGTAACAAATAAAAGGTCCATTTTATGACCATGTCAGGATGACGAGTTGACGTTAATAGCAATGTATTTTATTCTGGTTTCAGATGGATTCTTTGAAGAACTTTAGCCTCAAACAACATTATTCAACAACGCAATCACTATACGCATATGTTGATTTATTAGGTACGTGGGATTAAATATATAATTTAATTTAATTAAATTTAATTTAATTTAATTTAATTTGATTTAATTTAATTTAATTAAATTTAATTTAATTTAATTTAATTTAATTTAATTTAATTTAATTTATGAACACTTGATTACATAACAGGAGCCTTGGAAACATTTACATTCACATACAAGACTTCCCCACGAATTTCCTTCGAAACAGTTTTCTTTGGCAACCATATCATGACATCAACCCAGTGTGCCATCATCGCTGATGCCAGGCATAGTAACACTACCATATACTAGTTCAACCTAGCCACCTCACTAAAATGAGCATATGAATCATTCTACAACTGGTCTTAAAACGATCATACCAATCATTTTAGTGCAGTGATGCATCTGATGTAAAGCTTAATAACGTATATAAAACGTTTTGAAGCTATATTTAACACCATGGAATATAAAAACATGCATAAGTAAGGTTGTCGACTAGATGGGAATGAAGATTGTGTAGGGTACGCACTAAAAAGTAGGAGAATATGCCACAAATTATATACAATTAGATACCTGAATACAAAACCCACCCAAGTCCATACTTATTGCGTTAAAACATTAAAATGTCCGACTTCGTGACATTAAGATTCGAAATCAACAAAATATGGCCGCATGGTTTTTTTTTAAACATATATGTGAAATAGCTTCAACAATAGTTCGCTACATAATAGTCAACACAGCTTTTGCCTTAAAATGGGCGAAAGGTGACATATTTACGGATCCAGGCTAAATCCAAAAATTGATATATACAAAACGTTTTTGATCGATTATAAAAAATAATATTTGCCATCGATTGAAATTTTGTCTGTCAATCATTACACTACAATTGCTACTCCAAGGGCTCTTTGATTTCTTCAAATATTTTTTTTATAATGATAGAGTGAATCCCCTGGTCCTCTATAATTACGCAGAAATGATAACACCGCCTTAACATCTATTTATGCAGTCTACTATACTGTATTAACTCGGGAATTCGTGAAATTCGTAATTTGAGAATTTGACACCAAGTTGAAAGTTGTTCCATACGATATCATTAAATACATGAAAGTGAAAAATCAAACTTGGCAAAATTCTGAAGTAGCTGTTAAATCAGAACCAATATTGCATTACTATACTGTAGGCCGGGTATACTTAAAAAGTTCTCAAAGCAGTATTTTTGGAGAATACGGTTCTTTCAAATTCTGAACTGAGGAAGTAAATATTAATTTCCATTTTCATTGTTACACTTCTAGGCGGCAACTCATCTACTATCAACATTCAAATTAGCGATGCTATACAAGATGTGTTGTCGACGAGAAATGATCTTATTGGAAAAAATGTTGATTCACGGTAATATTATGTTTTTCTTCTTTTTCGCAAATTATAAAATCCCGCACCACTAATTGTAACAGAATCAGAAGCACACGCAAAAACATTATCAAAAGTCCCGGAAAATAAATAAAATGACCGGCCGTTTATACAGGGGGTAAAATACCAAAGTAGGTCAAATCTGGTTAAAACCATACCAATTTATTCCTTTCGTCATAAGGATTAAGAAAAGTATAGTTTGAACTATCTAGAGTACTTGAGTTATAGGGGAAATGTCAAATGTCAAAATTTGTATTTGGGTTCCACAAAATTCTTAGATTTTGAAAAAACTGGTCACGATCTTAGATTGTTCCTCCTGCAAACACATTTTAAACAAAGAATAGTTTGCCATATCTCAGGTGGTTTATTATTACCTTGGTAACATGGCAAAAAAGGTCATAATCCATTGCGCCCTGTTGACCTTGACCTATTTTGTGACGTTACTTATGTAAAACCCAATACAATGCAAGTTTTCTCATTTTGATTTGTTATTGCCAAAAGCACAATTTGAGACCAGTTTGATTAAAATTGGAGAATTAAATTGTAGACTCATGTGGACCCCAACATTTTACCTTTGACTTTTTAGCCTATATGTTGGAGATCGGTCATACTATACTTTTCTAAATCTTTATGATGAGAAAAATACATTGGTATGGTTTTTATCCAGATTTGACCACCTTTGAAACTTCACCCCTTTGCATAAGCGATCATTTTGGATTTGTGCAAATTAGGCGTTCCACTATGATTAAATAGATTCTGTTGCAATTAGTGGTGGGTTAACCTTTATTTTACTTAATTTGACTTGGCTATTGCTTGAAATCAGCTGTACAACCAATCGATTGATGGATCATACAATCAAAGAATCGACTAATTAGCCTATGCTTCAATCGATTGATCGAGCAATAAATGGATCGATCAATTGGTCGAAACTCGCAAAATTGAAAATTCACACAAAGCAACAAAAGTGTTAACAAACATTAAGGTAAACGGTGTCTCCTTTAAAAAAAAATTATAGCTTTAGGGGCTGTGCAATAATTAAGAGCCGGGGGGGGGGGGTAAAATTTCCAAATGGCTCGCCAAAAGTCGCTTGCCCTCCCTCGGCAAGCCAAAAATCGCTTGCCCCCCTCTCGACCTGCCAAAAAAATCTTTGCCCCCTTGCACATGCCAAGTTTTTAGGATCCCAATTTGCAAACCTTAAATGGTCCAGATACATGTTGCGAGCGCAGCGAGCAGGAACATTTGCGTATTTAAGCGTTTTCATACTGTTTTCCTAAGCCTTTTTAGAGCGTTTTATTTAAAAGGCACCCCGTGAATGTGTGCCAAAATCGCTCTCGGCTTGCCAAAAATTTCTCCCCTCTCCCCCAATTTTACCCTCCCACCAGGGTTCATAATCATTGCAGAGCCCCATAGTGACGAAAGTCCACCAGAGTTCATAATAACGAAAGAGTGTCAATGGTTATATAAATGTGAGTTCTTTCAGCCAAAATGAAGAGTTGCTCGGACTATATCACATCACATTACATTGATGTTGTATTATGTCACTTAGTTAACCATTTGTTATTTATTATTACTGTTATAATGCAAGATCGAATTAAAAAGACTAGTTTGCGTATGAGGTCCTGTCAACCAGACCAAAATTCCGAACTGCGCAGGTCAACAACTAATCACCTTTGCCGGGACGTCAGACGCAAACTAGTCATTTTAATCCGGTCTTGATTTATAGCTCTAGGTATTTTCAGTGGACAAGGTGGGACTTCATTTTAGACAGCAATTTAAAAGTGCATCTTATGGAGGTAATGTATCCCGAATTTCTTTTAACGTCACTGCATCTGTGTATACGAGGGTTGGGCAATAATATATTATAATAATATTTACAAGCCGACGACGAACGTCGGCTTGTTCTGTCTCTTCCCAATTCTTCTTCTTCTGGCAACCTCGTGACATTTTGCGTGACTTGCCACGTTTCGCCCTAGCTCTCTTATGCTTAGACAGATTTCAACCATACTTGAGCCAAATGACCACTGGACTAGGCCAAACCTTCCATTTGACTTTGATCTTGCTGTGACCTTTGACCTAGCTATAACGGTCAAAAATGTGATTTCACAAAAAATGCTACTCCTTCCACACATTTCATGCGATGAGAACATGGTTATATCATGTGACTCGACTTTAGTCGGTGTCTATAGGGTGTGCTCAGATAAGGGGTCAAAGGTCATTAAGGGGTCATTTCCGGTCAAAGTCTAAAAATATTCAAAAAATCACTGTCTTTACAAATTACATAGCAGAGAGTCGCCATTAGCACACATGCATCGCTACTAGCCAGGGTCTCTAGGATGCCTACAGTTTTGGGGTCAAAGGTCATTAAGGGGTCACTTCCGGTCAAAAACCAAAATTATCAAAAATGTTCAAAAAAATTTTATCTCAAAAGATAAACAGACCAGAATAATATCACCATCATATATGAATCAGTGTTCCCTGATGTATGCATGGTATTTTTATTTTGGGGGTCAAAGCTCATTAAGGGGTCACTTCCTGTTTTTAGCTGAATAACTTCAAGAATTTTTATCTCCAGAACTAAACATGTTAGAATTTTTTAATTAAAATTCTAACAATGCATTTTGTCGGTGTACGTAAGGTTTTTTTTTTTCATTGAGGTCAAAGGTCATTAAAGGGGTCAAAAGGTCAATCAAAATTTAAAAAAAATCAAAATCCATGTATAAGTTCCGATTAAGCTGAAATTCACCAGGAATATTTCTTATGACATCCTAAGCACAATGTAAGAGCAGTTGACCCCATCCGTGACCCGGGGTCAAGTTATAGGGGTCAAATTGCGGCTTGTACTCAGCGTCTGTTGACTCTAGTTTTATTTACATACGTAAATATAATAAAACATTCCACTTAAATAAATCTGTTAAGTATATGCTTTAATTTAAAACCACCTTCATAAAAATTCATAGTCTAATTAAATTATAGAAAGGTAAATTTAATACGAAGATTTTCAATTGCGATTTTCTAGAAATGCGTGTTTTTTCGAGATAGATCAGTATGTGAAATACGTATTTTGAAAAAATCAGAGATAGTTTAAATTTAACATTTTATTACTAATTATCTAGGAAAAATTGAGGTCTGTAATTTGTTGTATTGGAAGAGCTTCATAAAAAAGAACTATATACCAATTTTCTCAAAAAAGTCAAAAATTCAAGATAGACCAGTATGTGATGCACCCGTCTCCAAAATAAAACAAAAACAAATATGATTATTGGTATGATGGGAGAGACCATAGTCAGGACAATAGAATTTGTTGCAATAAAAATAGAAATATGCGCATGCGTTGATGGTACGCATGATTGAAAGTCCCAAAAATGTATGAAAAAAGTAAAATATTATCAAAAAAGCGCTAAAAATATGACTAATACAAGGTTTGCGGAACAGTAGTGGTGTGAGTGAATTGCTATACCAAGTCTTATTAGAATTAGACATACCTTTCTAAATTCAAATTTCTGATTCAATCCAGAGCCTCTCTATGGTGTGCTACTTTGATTACAAAAACAAGACCTTTTAAAAACATGGGTTCATTAAGAAAGAAATGTTTGTGATTTCACCACTGGGATCTCCTTTTTTAATAATCAGTAGATACCAAATTAAACCAGGTACTATTTGTTAAATTTTGTCATCGATTAACCTTTCTATCTCTTATTATGTAAAGAACAAAAGGTGATAAAGCCTACTCAAAATTGGAGATATTCAACATGATTTCTTTTCTTTAATAAAACCGGTATAGATCTAAAAAGAGTACAGCATCATTTCTATGTTATCGGTCTACAAAGTTGCAAAAACCGCGCCAGATTTCATACTTATATTCTCGAGATATTTGGAATTATGTAACAATACCTCAATTTGGCGCGAGATTTTCTTGACTATTTTTCACCATAACTCAGGCAGTGTATATGCACTATTGTGTTTATGCTAATGTCATTACGTAATCAAGTATTCAGCATCGCTAATACAAAAGACAAAAGTACAAACTTGTATTTAGCGTAAGTAACAGTTATCCAAGTCATGCATGAGCGGAGATACACCATAGTTACGTAAACTTATTGACCAGCCCTCGTAAATCATGAAATGCCTCTATTTTGGTTTAGTCACACGGCGAATTTACGGTTTATTGGGGGCGACTTCGGCAGTTGATGGCGGTTGAATTGCGTTTCATTGTTTAGAACAATAGAAACTGGCTCGAACCGAACGGAACTGCGCGGAACCGGCGGGCAACCGGTGGTTGAGTTTTAAAGCCGTCCCTTGCCATATCGTCTAATGCCATTTTGTCTAATCATCACTTGTATTAATATCATTTCGGACCAGTGATCATTACATCTAGCACCCATAGAGTCTAACCACTAAGTTGGTCTGATATTTTTTAATAACCATTTAGTCAAATAACCAGTTGGTCTAATAATCATACGGTCTAATATTTTAGTCCAATTGCTATTTCGTAAAAAAAAAATAGCCCGAGTGTGCTATGTGGAATTACTTCTCTTATTCTGTGCTGGGAATCAGATGGCTGTTACAAATACCTTCTTTCAGATTCGTAACAAATGGTACTACATAACCAGAGGAATATTTTAAAATGGTATATCATAAGTGAAAACACCACGTGCTTATGGTTCACCATGAACAAGAAAAGCTAATAGAAAAAGCTTGCATGCTAATTTTGCCATGGATCAATCATCGTCGAATTTTGATAACAATAACAACAAATACACTGTTCAAAAATTGCATTTAAGGGCTCTGGTATGAGCGTTTGGACAGTATTTTTTGTGGGACGTGAGAGCACATCAGACACATCGAATTACATTCTGAATACGAAGAATATCTTTTGATATCAAATAATTTTGATGTTTTGAAATTCGCGATATAATACAAATTTTATGACAAATTATTAAAATTTGTTTTTAGATTTTTGATATTTAACAGTCCTGGAAGTAAATTTATAAATCTAATGAATCATATTGAAGATATACATACATTTTTTTTTTCTTTTTTTTTTTTGGTGTTTTTGGTGTATCCTCAAAAACCCAAATTATTTGATGGACATTCTTCGTATTCAGAATGTAATTCGATATAATAATAATAATAATGGAAACTTATAAAGCGCAAGTATCCGACAGAGCCGCTCACTGCGCAACAACAGGAAAATGAACACAAAGGAAGCATGGTGAACAGAGCATAATACAGAAAATATACAAAATACTGTCCAAACGCTCATACCCCACCCTGTTTGCCTTTGTCCCTGCAGGCCAATAATAACCCAGCAATGAGTAGTGTGACAGTTCGCGCTGACCGACAGGATGAACAAATTTGCCATAATACAGTATATAACTTGTTCCGTGTATTAGGCATCGCCAGCTTTTACGACTTCCACAAGGCAAAGTAAGCATTGAGGGGGTACTACACCCCTGTGGTATATTTGTGACTGTTTTTGAATTTTTCTCAAAAAAAAATAACACACTGGTAACAAAAGTTATGTATATTATTGGGGCAAGGAATCCAATTACTACACTGAAATTTCAGTGACTCAAGACAAGAGGTTCAATATATACGATAGGAAACGAGGTACATCCTAGCGATACCTTATTTCTTATCATAAATAACAAACCCCTTGTCTTGGGTCACTGAAATTCCAGTGTAGTAATTGGATTCCTTGCCCCTATAATATACATAACTTTTGTTACCACTGTGTTATTAGTTTTTGAGAAAAATGCACTGAAAATAGACACAAAATTATCGAGGGGTGTAGTACCCCCTTAAGAGATCGGTATTTTCTGGGACATGAGAGCACATCAGACATATCAAATAGCATTCTCAATACTTTGATATCAAATATTTTAGATTTTCTTTAAATTCGCGATGTTATACAAACTTTATTATTTGCTAATTGATCTACCTTTCTTTATTATTAACTGTCGGTGATGAATTAATTCAAAGCAATGATTACTGTCAGCAATGGATGTTCTAAAATGTATTTTGTGCATTTAGACTATTTTAATTGTCTTGATCTTGATTTGGTACTGGCCAACACTCATCCTGGAGTCAGACAGTTAGTGTATATGTGCATGCGGAGTGCTGAATTGGTCTTGATTTTATGCTTTGATGTGGTTGGCTACAGCTTCTTTGAACTGAGGTATCGCTTCAATTTGAATTATTTGTTCAGGTAAATTTTTCCAGTTCCAGTTCGGGAAAAAGAGAATCTCATACAGTCTTTGCTGGTGGTAATTTGAGTAAGCGTTGCAGTGGAAATGTCGTGATTGACGTTGAACGGGCTGTAGGAGTGTTCTATGTAGTTGGTAGGGATAAGTGGCCTAGATGAAATTGTTTCAGGATGGTTAATCTGCGAGTAGTTCTTCTATTCTCCAGCCATCCGATATACACATGCAACACATTGTGTCCATACGAGTCGTATGGGCACGGTAAATGCTAGCGTTTCTGGTGCGACTGCGCAGTGAAGCAAAATCATCTTCAGAGCGGGAAATCGGCAAGCGGCAGGACAGTATGAAACCAGCATCAGTGATAGAGAATTCAAACAAATTACCGGAGCCACGTTTTAAAGCCATACTCAGAGACGATATCTAACCATTATACTACATTCTATTACTAGTTTTTTTTTATCCAAAGCAAACATAAAGCCCATATCGAGAAAATCCCAAAACTTATCTCCAAAACAGTATTTTGCAACTAAAGCTAAAACACCATGTCCCATCTAAAATATGTACTATATTAATATCAACTTGTTATAACTCAATTAAAGAGCAAATAGGCCATTAATGTGCGAATTTGTTTCAATTAAAAGTATTATTATGAGGCCAAATTAAAAAAACAAGTTTGTTTCCTGTAGCGCGCATTTTGTTTTTGACGGCTTATGTGCGCATTTGAATTTTTTTCACTTACAAAGAAAAAAAAGAAAAAAAAAACCTGGAAAAATCGCAAAAAAATAATATAAAACACTACTGGAGTAATTTTACACATTACACAACAAATAAAGAATATAAATATTCTTGAATATGAAGAAATGTGATTTTTTGTGTCAGAGAAACCCACTGTAAATTCCCATTCCAATTTGCAACGAAAAGGGTATTTTTGTTTCATTTCAAGACATGGATTAAATAAAACGCATTTCGCATTTGACTTTTTGGACCTGCTACAGCAAACAAACATGTTTTTTTGTTATCTTGCAGACCTTTCCTCCATAATATGGCATTTTGCTTGGAATAAACAAGAGGAAAGCCTCGGGTTCATTTTAACAATCAACAATCTTTATACTTAATATTTTCAGCATTCCGTATGTTATAAGGGATAGTGATATACACGTAGAGAAAGCCATCTGCTATACATCCGTATGCAACTTATGCAAATCAAAGGTAGGCCTAATTAGCATAATTATTGACCTTACATAAACTGTGCGCGTACGCTAAAATACGTTCTTGCGCGTATTCCCACACCCACATGTGTAGACACCAGCACTGTCACTGGTTGATTGTAACATATAACACATGATGTTTTACACATTGGAACCCATAACTCAGCCCTAAACATGCCATGTCCAACAAAAATAATGTTTCCTCAAGGAACGAATGGCTTGAAAATGAGCTATCCGCAACATCCGCAACATTATTTAATTTGACTTGTTCACATAGGAATGTCAGCTTTGCTCTAAATGTTTATCAGACACCGATAGAGACATCTTGAAGTCAGTGTTTTGGGAGCATTTAAGACGAGGAGAAACAAGACGTGTGTATCCTATTGTAATAGTAAGTATATAATGGGATATTCTAGATAAACTTGATAAACAGGGGTCATCTTTAATTGTCTTATCCAATATTGTTTTGGGATTCGTATCTTGCATCCTATATCTTTATAAGTAGCTGTACGATTAATTCACCAGTCGTACAGTAGCCGCATTTGCATTTTTACGAAGGCTTCTTTTTCATAGTACAAGAAAACACGTGTATTATTTTTTAAGGCTGTGGTAGTCTGTGACTTGCATCCACAAGCCTTCAGAGCTACGGGTTTATTCCGTCTTAGTCACGTGACCGCTACTGGTTCTATCATAATAGGAAGATATGACTTGATGATGTAGTCGTAACCAGGTAACCATGGTAACTAAGAGGTGGGATGTGTCGGCCTAGTCCCTGTTCAGTTACAGCACATCGCGCACTCCCTTAGACACCACCGGGCCGCGCACCGGGCGACATCAGTCACTTGTTTATTCTTGTTATTCTGAAAACATGATAATGATAAAATTGGATGGTTTTTTTCTCATGATACACGAATTTATCAGTCTCGCTAGCGTTTTTACATATCGCGCTCCACTAGTCCACTTCGTCTCGCACAATTTTTGAAAACTCTAGTATTGACAAACTAACACGTTTTACTGTTTGACATTGTTTTAGGAACAACCCACTGAACCTGATGGCGATTCTATATCTAGGACATACAATTCATCGAGTACAGCTGATAATGCACTAACGAAGGAGTGGCTACGACTGAAATGTTTACTTGATATTCAATGGTGTAATATTATCAAGTAGTACGAGTCTATTAGGGACGCACCATTAGATTCTCAGGGTGGGGGTAGGAAGTTTTTCAACAAAAAAACTTCACCCACTACATGAGCAAAAAAAAAACTTCCCCACCAACACTAAAAAAACAAAAAAACCTTCCCCACCTAACTGTGTGTAATGCATGAAATTAAAAAAAAAAAACTTCAGCGCCTTCGGCGGTGAAAAACTTCAAAGCGCCTTCGGCGGCGAAAAAAATTCTTCCTCCGACCCTAACTTCCTCCCCCCCCCCCCCTGAGTATCAAATGGTGCGTCCCTTAAACATGTTAAAGAAACTTTAAAGCTAATATCATGCATGATTCTTGAACTCGGCACAAACAACTCGTAGCACTAGTATCCATGGTCCATGCGGGGGTCCATAGGAACCTTAAACACCTTTACTCAGTTTAGTCTGAGAATCGTTGGCATTTTTGTTATGCAGGTTCGTGCAGTGTTTATGCACTTTCTGTTTAATATGCAAAATAGACTGACCGTGGCCTTCATACTTTGATTTGCTTCAGTCATTATGCTGGTGTCTCCATGATTTATAGTTTCATGTAGACTTTTACCTTGACCAAGAACATACTAATAGAAAAACCCATCATCAAGAAAGATAACCATGGAAGCGACAATTGATCATTAGCACGTGTCCAATTGTTATTCAAATGGCGTATTGTTATTAACATGATCACCTGACCTTGTTTGATGTCGCTATAGTTTTGTCTACAGGCAGACAGGCGGGATAGGACACGCGTCACGTGACGTTCGAGGCTGGCGAAAATACAAGGTTGATAGCCCCATTCAAAATACACGGTTAGCCGTTATAAATTGGAAAACAACATACTTACAATGTGGTACATTGTCGTATCCCAACGGTCTTAGAGTAAGATAATTTTGATTTGACACCACATAACAAATTTAGAATTGTTTGTGTAGATTTCATGATTATATGTTAATCCAATGGCGATGTCAAAAAAGACGATATCGCATCCACCATCATCTGCAGGCAGAGGTTGGCTCGAAAGTATGGCATCTCACAAACAAATCATGAAATCTTCACAAACAATTCTGCATGTGTGTTATGTGGTGTAAAAACAAAATTATGTTATTCTAAAACCGTTGGGACACGATAATGTACCCCCAACGTATGTTGTTTTTCAATCATAACTGTTAATCGTCTATTCTGAACGGGCTGTCAGCCTTGTAGTTTCATAAGCATCGTACGTCACGTGTCGCGATACCGCCTGGGTAAGATTCGCTATAAACGTATTATGTGATGACCTCAACACAAGGACCGAATTACTGAATTATTCATAACCGATCAATTATGTTAGCTAGCCTCACTTTTGTTATGATGGGAAGCATATAAAAGTATACATTTTCAGAAAGGAAATGATGCAAGGAATCCAACTAGCATAACAGATTCCTGCAAAAATTTAACTTTTTTTACATTACTTTTTGTTAAGAAAATAAAACAAATAATATAAGCAAAATGACAATGCCAAAAACAGACGTCATCCAAGTTACTGTGGATCTGCGACTAACTAGCTAACTAATCGCAGATCAAACCTCCTGCCTAAAGAGGAACAGCAGACAAGGATCTGAATTTGCCAATGCACATTTTGCCAACACATATAACATAGTTGATATATTTTGAACGAGCGCTGGTAATGTCATTATTAAATAAAACATTTTCAACAGAAAGCCTAAACTTTATACCTAGCCTTTGCGTAATAAGCCTGTTGGCAAATTCCCAGATAGGAATCGTCTTAATACAATGATAAAAATCCCTTTAAAAGGGAGAGCTTGGCCTTGGAATACCCAAACTTAATGAAATATATCAAAAATAAACAAAGAACATACTACACTACAGGAACTCACATTTCAGTAGGCCTATACTCGTTATATGAAACGATTTGATCCAATCAGTCCAAGTCAGCACTGGCCCTTTACACACTTGCTCCAACAGCAACTACCATCTAGGCGTACCTAACCTATGCATTGCCAAGTTACCTTCCTACCTAGGCTATAGGCCATATACCGACCATATACTAGTAGCCTAGTAGATGGTCGATGGTCTGTGCTATAAAGTACCTAGACCTATACCAATACAATCTACCATTACTGGTCGAATACGATAGGATTTCAGTCTTAGGCACGTTAACACGGCTACCCAATAGGGCCGGGGTCTGAACTTAGTCTCCGGTTGAAGCAGGCAGTTGAATTCGACAGGCGATCATGCAAGGGGGCTTGTAGACTTGAAACAGCCACTGTCATTGATTGGTTAGGGTTAGTTTAGGGTTAGGATTAGGGTTAGAGTTAGGGTTAGGATTAGGGTTATGAATAGGCTTAGGGTTAGCTTACACAAAATAATTACTTCAAGGTTGTACACCGCCCCAAGTTGCTTGTTGAATCAAAAGCTAGCTGGTGAGGGCTGCAGACAGGTTCAAAGACCAAAGAGCACTATCAGAAAAGCTTATATGTAATATTAACCGAAATCTTATCGTGTTCGACCAGTAATGCTACCAACCGGCAACCTAAATAACCACCTACCTATAAACATGGAAGAAAGAGATAAGAAGGAACCACAACGACTTCGATCGGCCAAGTTTTAATCCGCTTATATATTGGCGCATGAAAAGCAGGGCCGGATTTACCATAGGGCCAGATGGGCCCGGGCCCAGGGCCCCCAAATTTTTGGGGCCCCCAAAATTGCTCTGTGCAGTGTGCATCTTCCATTTTAGCCGAAAAACACCATGTTTTGGGCCAAAATAGGGTACAAAAATTGCAAAATTTTGCGCGCTTCGCGCGCACTGGCCTGTTATATAGCAAAATTCAGCTTCAATTTGGGAAAAAATAGTCTAAAATTGAAATTTTTTCGCGCAAATGTCCTAGTAGAATATAAAAATTTGGCTACTTGAGTGCACATCCCTTCCTCACGGTGCGTTTGGGGGCCTCCAAATTTTGGTCTGGCCCAGGGCCCCCAAAAAGGTAAATCCGGCCCTGATGAAAAGAAAAGCTATCAATGGTACTTCCTTTCATGTATAGTCCATTTACCGCGGTCGCTGCTTGGCGAAATCATGGAAAAAAATATATAACAAACCCATCCACGAACAACAAATGCTACCGGAAGTAAGATTCTGGAATTTCCCTGATGCTTTGAGCATGCATAATAGCTTTGTTTCGGGGTTTACAGTCAAACTGTTTTCTCGACCGTGTTGTGTAGAATATGTACTTTAAAACATGAAAAAGTTAATCAAAATCGACCGTTTATTGCTGAGTTTCATCTTGATCAAATATGGTAAGATTTTGGTGACTTCATTGCGTATATTTTTGATGAAAAATAGATGTAATGTTCTTAAAATAATAATTCAAAATGTTCCGGTTGAGTCCGGTACATGAAACCTGATGAATTTAGTAGCTTACATATGTATAATCGTAACTAGCTAACTCGTTTCAGTGCCAAAGACTGCCAACTCTGAGAACAAAGTCATCAAAGTTTAGGAAAATTGGGCAAAATGGAAGATAGAGACGAAGGGCGCCATCTTGTTGTCAAGTCAAACCTTCCCAGCATGCAACAAGAGTGTTTTTCCGGAAAATTACGGTGTCGCCGAATCGATTCGATCACGCACGGAAATTACCAAAAATGACCGACGATCACGTCACCAGAGAAAATCATGTAGTGTGAGTACAATACCAAAGTAATGGGTATTGATCAAAGTAAATCCTCATGAATAACAATGTGAATTAAAAGGGAGTGAACAAAGTGAATGCGTTCGTTGTGCCTTCTTATCTTCTTCTTCCATGCTATAAAGCAGTAGAACCACATATTAAATCAAGAATTTTGCAGTACCATAGACCATGGAAGTAAAACACATGCATAGACTGTGGTATTACACATACGAAAGTTCATTAACCACCAAAATTATTCTTGGTCAATTGTTGCATGTCCAAGGACAATATAATAATGTTTGGGAATTTGGTTAAATTTATCTTCATAATGCACTTATGGTCCATGGCAAGCCCGATTCGACCTTTGTGGCATTAAACCCAGTTAACAGGATATTAATCCAGTAAATCGATTCAGTAAAGCAAATAAGCTCATGCATTCCATCACTAACGGCAACCAGCTTCGGTCGATTACCCCAGCTGCAGCGTGTGTAAACTCTAATTTGCATAGCGGCTGTACGTGAAACTATTGATTGGCTCCAAACAAAGGATTTGAACCGGTGCACCGTAATCATGTCGCAGTGCAGTCCATTCAATCAAATGTTGTCATCAACCTATTTGATCGCAGTGCATTGTTATGTGTGTGAGACGAACTGTCGCGGTTGATTGCAATCAAACAAACGATGTCTTATGTATTACTTTGTTCCGTGATGAAAATCGTGATGTTTTATTTAATCACTCTCGAAAAAAGTATTTCTTTTGTAGGCCTATTACTTTGTTTTGTGATGAAAATCGTGATGTTTTATTTCATCACGCTCTAAAACAAACGATTTCTTATGTATTACTTTGTTTCGTGATGAAAATCATGATGTTTTATTTCATCACTCACGAAAAATTGATTTCTTATGTATTACTTTGTTTCGTGATGAAAACCGTAGTGATGATGATGATGATGATGATGATGATGATGATGATGATGATGATGATGATGATGTCTCCAAAAGTGTCCCGGTTTTTTTTTTTTTTTTTAAATCGTGCGTATCTATTAATAAGGCACTTCAATAATCAATAATCAGTCCCGTGACGGCCTCCACTAACTAGCTACTAACTTGGGTTATGGGGGCTGAATTTCATGTTCACTGTCACTTACTCATCAGCGAAGTACCACCCTTTTTCAACCACCTACAGTACCCAATTTCGGCATACTATGTAAGAAACTCATCATGATGATCGAACAGAGAGTACTTTAAATGTAGCTTGTACCGTTTTCGTGTGGCATTCTACAGAAGTGAGCGGTCCGTTTACCAAAATTTTCGGTCAAATCTCCATTCAATTAACACGGGACGTTGGCTAGCTATGTCTTGCCCTCACCGGCAGGTTCGTTTTGCATACCTGCATACTGCATATTTTTAGAGTTTCTCAGTGGCGAGTATATTAAAGCTACATAGGAGAGCATGTTTTTGTTGATGTTGGTGCGAACTTTGTGGTGGTGGCGTGTATACGTGTATGGAGAGGGGTGGATGGGTGTGTATATGCACTTCCATTTAATTTCTTGATATTTTTCATTTTGATAGGTTAATGAGTGTTATGTTTTAACTTCGATAATATAAATTGGAGAAAAAAGAACCCAAGATATGTAGTAGATGCACTGTCACCTTAATAGTTTTACTGGACCTCCCCAAGGCTATATGATCATTAATCAAACTTACAAACACTTTCCTCTAAACCACATGTGTATGGCCCGGTGTATGGTTTATCTACCATTTCGTTTTTGTATTAAAATGTATCATTGCAAACAAGCAATGTATTGTATCATTTGTTCTCAACTATAAAACAGGAAGTAACTTTACTGATGAGCCCCTTTAGAATTGAATAACAAAAATGTTTACTTTTCAGTATGAATTGCATGGCACCATTTTGGGCCGAAAAAAATCAATGTTTTGGTTCTCGTACCCTCCCTCCTCAATTTCTGAGATTTGTCAGATTGTTTTTAGTTTCTAGATTTTTCAAATATTTTGGAATGCTTTGGGAAAACTTCATACATAGACCTAAATAAGTTAAAATATTAAAGTAACAAGAATCACTTCCAAGTCTTTTCTAAGGGGTTTATCCCTCATTTAAAAAATGATTTATTTGAGAAGAGAAAATAAAAGGGACCTTCCTAATAAAGGACTTTCCTAAAGACTAGGAAAAGATTGAAACTACTAATATTGCAAATTTTACATTAAAAAAACCCTAGTTCATGTACACTCATCCATGTATAAAATTACCATACCTCGTCCCCATGTCCCCCTGTTAATAGGCCTATGATACTAAGTTTAAATTACACCCCTCCCCCAATACCGCTTCACCAAATGTTAGGGTTCAGGTTATAGGCCAATATTTTGAACACAAACTATATTTAGATGTCTATATCACTATGGACCACAAAAGCCTCATCGCAATGGCATAGTCCAATAACCTCAATTACATAATCATAGTGCAAAATTTGACCTCAAGTTGCAGAGTATGAGTTTTTGTACCCACATTTTCAAAGGTCATTCAATGAATGTACAAATGTATTGGGGGTTTAAGAACTGTGCCCTGATAGATGAGAATGTTGTGGATCCTATTGTATGGTGTCAAGTCATAGCTCACAAATCTGGATTTCATAGTATGTCCCATCATTCAGTGGGACATTCCACCTTACTGTAGTACCGGGGTATAAGCATACATTTGTAGACCATCCAAATATATGCATTATGGGATATGATGTCACAAATCTACACTCATAATTGACATAAACAATGTGTAGGCCATATTTTGTTTTGGAGAGTATTTGCCAAGAAATAGTTCATGTTAAGGTGATGCTGACTGAATCATTTAAGACTGAATGTTTTTCCAAATTGAGAAAATTGATTCACACTCATAACACAAAGCTCGAGCATTGCACAGTCATCCAATCTAATTTATAGCATCTCTCGCAAATTTTGAGATGTCTGGCCAGGGTCAAACAAAAGTATTTATATCATATGTGTTTATATTTTGTTTACGACATATGCCCAATCTTGCAATATTTGATGCTTGCAACTCGCCACTAAGAAACTCTAGAAATATGCAATATGCAGGTATGCAAAACGAACCTGCCGTTGCCCTCACTCACTATTTTACCAAAGTACGAATATTTCTGAGCATCTAACCTAGCTGTAATTTTAGGTCATGTTAGAGGAATATATTTGCTAGAAGTTTTTAAGAGTACTTTTAATATTGGCCGGTTATTTTTCACACATTGACGTTAACTAGACAAATGCCTATTCTTCTAACATGGCACGATTTGTACAGGTCACAGCTCAATGGTGAGAGCACTGTGTATTGTGTATAGGAAAACGGACAGTAACTGCAGTATGTGGAAACCGAAGCAAGTTCCAGATGTTATATTGTACACCTGTCAAAAGTCATTAAAACTCATCATCCCCCAAAAAACAATCATTACTGAGCAATGCTTTATGAGGGAATCGAGGTTACCAGGGAGTTTGCTATTTCATCTCCGGGTCAACATGGTCAAGTCAAAGAGTTCACTGCTGAATATATAGCTAAATGAATTATGTCATGGGGGACCGATGCTACTTTTTAGCCTCCTGCAAACCCACCACTTAAATTTTAAACATCATCCTACAAAATTGTTTTAATGAGGTGGAAACAAATGCATGTTAACAAGACTAATTTACTACTTCGGTTCAAAGGTCGAGGTCGCAAACGAATGATAATATAGCTTGGCTTGGAAGCCAAGCTAAATAACAAGCTAAATAAAAAAAAAACCCTTTTAAAGGGTTAAGCAGCGCCAAGGATTTATCATTTAAATATTGGTCCAATGCACTTAAAACCCACCCATAATCATATACCAAAATCGCTGAAAAGGTACGGTACCCTAAAACCGTGGCACATCCCCGTATACCTCCAACCAGGGAGACCCCCACGTATATTTTGTATCGTGTATGATCATGAGAATAATTGAATATTTCCGATAACCTTGCTTTTCCTTGTGTTTATAACACTTTTTAATCAAATTTTTTTACTCCCGTCCTCTATCAAAGTATAATCATGACATGACATGAACTGGCCCCGTCATGAGCACCCCTATACATCATCATCCGAAGATTGAAGAATGCTTTGCCAATCGATATCCAAGGCATGTCTAATTGACAACATTTTATGCAGAACAAGTTTATTTGGCACTCAATCGACTCCAATTCGTTTATTCCACTGAATACTGTGTGAACTACATCTAGGCCTATACTCACACGCAATACAGGCGTTGTGAGAGATAAGACTGTTTATATCAACTGACCATGCTGCACTGACGACCCAGATGAAAATGATGACGTAATAGCTGTTATCAGTCGCTAGTATGCTTGACTCGCAATGCATTATGTTTTTACTCTCATGTAATCTCTTTCTCAGTCAGTTACTGACATATGTAAAACAAACCCATGACAAATGACTGTTAAAAAGACCAACTGTTTAATCTCTTTCTCAGTCATGTACTGCCATACAAAACAAACTCATAAGAAATACAGAATGTGCATGCGCTTAACCTACAATTTTCGATCTCATTTGAGCTCGATTATCGTATGTATTTTGAATGGTGTATCAACAAAAGTTGAGGCATATCACCTATCGTATGCAAGTCATTTCGGTGAAATTACATAGGGACGCATCGCCTGCGGGCGCTGCTTCAAAAAAAGAAGTGCTCTGGATGATCAACAGCATTACAAGAATTGCACAAATTTGTATCTTCTTTCCCCATTTTACATAATAAAACTTTTGTAGGATAAATGTTATGAATAATTCTCCAATTAAATGAAATAAGCCTGCCCTCTTTGGTACAATGTGGGATTGAACTCCAAATATTTTCCCAATTAAAGTTGTAATTGGGGAATTTTCTACACCAATAGTTCATACAGATATGTGGAACATATTATTAACCATGGCGTGTCAAATGGCCTGTATAAATTAACAGATTTAAGGTCATCTGAAAAAACCGACTCGAGGAAGGTATACGGTCTATAACGATTCTTAAAGTGATACTAGGGCCATGTAGAATTCTCGGGCTAAATATCACGCCGGAAAATATCATGAAAAACTTCACAAAGTTGTTTCGCCTGATCATCTGCATTGAGATAGCTTCCATTATCTCTATGAAATTACACTTGTATCGAAGTTCACAAGATGAGATAAGTCTTCCAGAATTGGCAAGCAACGGTGGTGGCTACAAATTTGGCCGACCGCGTTTGAGTTGGAAGATAAACAAGGCTATGCCGGATGGTTACAGCATGTCAATCGTGAGTACACCACAACAATGTAAGCTTTATTTTTAAGTTTAGAAAACAACTGTGCTAAGACAGCTATCATATCGTCGTTGTCACGCCATGTGACCTATGAGCATTTTAGAAGTAATTTTTCAGAAATCTATGACATGATTTTATGGGCACTTTTGAGCAAATGCGCCCAATTGGTCTCCCCTGAAAACCCATGCATCGATGTACCGAAATCGCTGAAAAGGTACCCCAAAACCGTGACACGTATTCGTATACCTTCAACTAGGAATACCCCCGGGGGGGGGGGCTCTCTTACACAAACCAGATCCATTTCAGTCACGATAGTAATTAACCTGATAGTTTAGTACTAAAGTTACCTGTATTTTACAATCTAACTTTTAATAGGTTCCTTAGTATCGGGTTGTGTACGCGGTGTGTGCATGGTGTATGTGGAGTCACTTTAGTCATTCAAGGACGAATTGTATTGTTTCCACGTATGAGTGAAGACGTTTACTCATAGTTGATTTGCTGTTCAATAATACTATAAACTAGTTGTAATAATTTCCTACCCTTGACCTAATAGTAGGGATGACCACTGTCAATACAGTTTCCACTAGAACGATTTTTCATTTACTGTGTGCGTGCACTCACACACGTATTGTCTATGGAGAAACTGATCGATACAAGAAATCCCAGGCCTGTTAAATGTCGTACATACTTGTTTTGATCCAAATGTAGGCCTATATCAGGGTGTTTCAAGAAATTCCTGATTCCACCAGAAAACATTAACCAAACTTTTTCCTGATTGGTCAGTAAATAGAGAGGACCTTCCTTCATGAAGAGATCAACTTTTTTAATGAAAAATTTAATGAGATGAGAACTACAACAGGTTGAAGTGACACCATTCCGTGCATCAGGTGTTCAAACGCAATTATCTCCGAATTTGGAGTGAATCAGACAAGCAAACTTACATACTCATAAAATTTAACTATTTTTGAAGACAAAATGTGCAGGATGTTAAGAAATTTAAGAATCTTTAAGCCTACCGCGGCCCATCTCAAAACATGCACTTCTCACTACCATGTCCATTTCATATGCTATCTATCATCACTGATCATGGCTTCCATGCACACACAGTGTATTGCTCAATGTAGTAAAGATAACCTTTGAGTTGGAGCAAATTTCTCAAAATTGGTAGTGATTAATGTTATCAAACTTATGCCATGATGAAATATAATAATTTTTGAAGATAAAATGTGCTGACCTTAAAAGATTGAACAATGTTTAAGACTACCGCTATTCATTTGAAATAATGCACTTTTTGTTCATCTCCTCTATGGAGATATTTTCCATGGCGGCCATTTATGATCATGCTTGAGGTTTCATCAAACAAACCATGGGTTTTGAGGTCTTATATTTTTTGTTGTATGTCAACAAAATCGATTAAATTTTCAGGATGATCTTATTTTCATGTTGTTATAAGCAAATATAATGTTCCAGATAACGCTAGTTAATAAATACATTAAGAAAAAGTACCTTAAAGTTGCACTTTCTGTTAGTATTCCTTTTTGGACTTTAACTTTTTAACATGTTCTAGCAGCCCTATATAAAACCGTGACACTCGAAAGGCCATATCTCTGGAATGAAACGTCCGATTAAGATTATTTAAACGCCAAAATGTTTCTTTCATCAATTCCCAGCCAATAAGTTAGGTCTGAATCAATTTAATAGTACTTCAATTTTTAGTGGACATGCCTACTAATAGTGCATACAAATTAAAGAAATCAAAGAACCAGAACTTTTTATGTTCGAGATCATACAATTTAGTGCCTTGGTAAAACAAGTGCAGCACAAAAAAGTTGTAAATGTACAGAAATCAATCATAATAATTGTCACCAAAATATGAAAGTGACGATATATCTTTAGTCTGTATTCCATAGTGGCGTACAGTGTGGAACCGCGAATAAACTACTTTTCGAGAAAATCGGGTTTGAAGAAACTCCAATTTAAAATCGAGTTGTGTAAATCAGACATTTATCGTATTTTGTAAATGATGTGAAATTTCTGTAGTAAGGTAAATAGATTTTATTTTTATATATTTTCCAAAAGAAATAAATATATAATATTGCTGGCAAACTGACAACAATAAGTACAAAACTATGAAAAACACGCAAAACGCAATACCCTAACCTAACGTTAACCTTACGCCACCTCGATCGCCGTGTAATCCCTATGGCGTTACTTATCGTCGGCTTCATTCCATGGTGGCGTATAGGTCCGATACGTCACTATGACATGTAGCGAGGTGTACGCCACTATGACATGTGATGCGATGTATTTCTTAATTGTAAAATGTGTATAAATAGTGGCGTATGGTCGATACGCCACTATGGAAAACACAATTTTTCACTTTGTCGCGTGAGATACACCACATTTAATTAATTACTAATTAATTAGCTAATTTTGACTGATGAGACTTAGAAAATGAAAGAGAACATCATTAAAAAAAACAAAAAAAAAAAAAAATGACCAAAAATCACTTGACGCCACTATGGAATGCAGCCGACGAATATTGATGTTTTTCTTCTGCATTTGGTACCTAACATGATTTTTACACAGATTTTCTTTTCTCTGACCTCCTTTACTGACAAGTTGAAATCTTCAGTAGATAGCAACATAACTACAAGATAAAATAATTTCACAAGGAGGGTTCCATGTTTTGTCAATTTTGTCATGAACATACTTAGGTAGCTGTTGTTAAATTGATAATTATGTAAGCCTATTCTGATTTAGATAACCCTGCCTGTGAACGATAAAATACCACTGCATCAAAATATAATTGATTTTAATTAGTGTGTTCCGAAATTCAAGGAACAGAAAGTGAAGTTAGGAACACGTTATTTTTACTTATCTCGTAATATAAGGTGAGTTGGAAGTCTACTTTTCCATAATATGCTCATGTTCTGAACCACATGTCGTGCAATTGCCAGCCTATCAACTCTTGGATACAGTCGCCTTTGGTATTGATTATGGATCCCAAAAACTCAAAACTCTCCAGCAAACACAAAATGTTTCATTGTCGGGTTATATATAAAGGGTATAGAACGTTTTAATAACGTTCCAAAAACATTTTTGAAAACTTGATGCAAAATATTCTAACATAATATTATTTAAGAGTTGACAAAGTATTTTGCAAAAATGTTTGCCACAAATATTTTTGCCACAAATATTTTATAATAACATTTTGACAACATTTTATCAAATGTTTTAACATTTTATCAATGTTAGGCAAAAAAAAAACTTATGTCTCAAAGCCCTTGGTAGTTTCACAAGTGTTCTTCCAAATTTGTCTCCGAATTTCAAGATTTTACGGCAAAAAACTAAAACTAAAAAAAAATGGAAATAAAAAATGAATTTGCCGTTTCAGCTGACAAGGTCGCGATAAGAAAAACGAACGCGCGCGGCGGCTTTGAGACATAAGTATTTTTTTGTTTGGCCTTATTGTAGTGTTTTTCATAATTATAAACATTTTAATTTTTTAAATGATCTTTATATAACCTCGACATTTAAATGTTATTGAAAAGTTTTGAATAAAACTAAAACGTGTTTCTAACACGTTTATAACGTTTTTGATTTTGTGTTTGCTGGGTCTGCACCTCTTCAATGACTCCACCATCAAGTGTGAAGTTAACTTATTTCCTTTCATCTGATCTGATATAACCATAATTTTGGTCTTCTTGGTGTTCAGCATTAGTCCCCTCTTTTCACTAACTATTAGAAGGGATAGTAGCTCTTTCCTGCTTTCACACACCAAGGTGGTGTCATCTGCGTACCTCAGATATGCCATTCGCTGACCGTCACATCTCCTTGGAATTCTCCAAGTGCTTCTCTCATTATTCTTTCAGCATAGATGTTGAAAAGCTGAGGGGACAAGATGCAGCCTTGTCTGACACCTCTTCCACTCAGTGTCACCTCTACTGATAGTTTGTCCGTTTGTTTGCTTTTAGCCTAGATATATACTTGAATACTATACTATCAGTCATCGTCTTGGATATAAGATCCGACAGGCAAACGATACTTTTTTTCAATGTAACGATACTGGGCGCCGCTGGCCTGACCTTTGGTGCAGGAGATACCGACACATTGTGCCCTACCGAATCAGTAACTTCGAAGATGCGGATATCAAGGTAAGCATACGGGCCGAGCAATAACCTCCATCCCGGTCTAATCCCCTACATATTTGCGATTTATTCCGTATTCATTACGTGACAAAGATTTAAGGGAGTAAATCGAGATTCGGGGTCCTGCAAGGGCCGGTATGTTGTCTAACGTTTTTGCGTAAATATGTTTTCCGCGTTCCGTTGAGCCTACGTTTTCTATTCCTTTTCGGCTTTGTTCTTTTTTTTCGAAGTTGAATCGCCAGCTGGTTGAAACTCTCAAACTTTCCATTGTTGTGTTTGTCGCTACTGCAAATTGGACGCAAAAACGACGAACATCATAATTTTTTCCAATTTGGCCAGAAATTTGAAAGGTTCGCCATGATTACTATGAGTTTTTACCTATAAATATTTATGGTGCATGTGAAGTAGGAAAGTCTACAGATTATTCTTTTATCATGATCACTTTTGTAAACTCACAGAAACTGTTTTGAGACGTGATTTCGGGCATTTCACATGGGCCGAGTTTCCTAAAATTTTGCACATCATAAATATACACGTCTTTTTGTCAAAAAGACTACAATCATTTTGATCCCTACTCACCTGGCATCGACGTTAATCGCTTAAATACTGGACTTAAAAGTGTTTCCGTCATCAGCGAAGTGAAAAAATTGATCATTTTAACATCATTACATTTATTTGCTTAATTTCGTATTTCATCTTGTGAACAAAAGCCTACATTATGCACATTTCATTCTTCACTTATCCAGATATCTCTATTGCTTAATGCTTTATGATATTAAAGCGAATAACCATGTGCATCTTACTAATTAATTAAAATTAGGGCTTTAACTAGGGACACAAAATTCTCACGCGCTTTAAGGCGTAAATGACTATACTTCACCATGCAGCATCCGACAAAAACATACGCGCATGTTTGTATACCGGTTTCTGTATGCAACATAATGATTGTCATGAATGTCAATTATAATTCTCAAGTATTTTTTATAATAATCATTATATCTATGTCTGTTACTCTGAATTACCACCATCAAAGATTTATGCTTGAAAATGTGATACAGTTTACAGATTACATACCTGGATTATACGAGCATGTGACATATAAAGCAAACTTGGTATCGAGGGGCGGAAAATATATACCAAAAGGATTTCATTTACCAGAACAGAACAACGAGTTCTTACAATACGTAAGCAATAAATGTTTACTTTTTTTTTATTGCATTAACTCATAGGTCGTATTTTCGGCCATTTGGTTTACCAATGACCCTTTTTTATGTCAATTTTGGCATATAGGTCATTTTTCAAATTTTCTCAAAATTTTCGGACAAATAGCCAAATGTTCTTCACTCTAGATGCCTCATTGTAGGAACAAGTTTCGAACAATGTCGAAATTTAACAACAATTTCGGGAAATATGGTAAAAACTGCGCAAATTCGCTTAAATTGAGTTTGACAAAAATTCATAACCTCATTGATTAATAAACGCGATGCGTGCGATCCAATCATTTTTATTTATTTGGCAAAACGCAAACGCTGAACGCGGTCGTCGTGTTGTTCGTCGAACAAATAGCGAGAGCGCTGGTCGCCGTATTTGGATTGCGCGCTACCATATTTGCACAGATTGTGATACGCACTTCTGTTATTGGTCGTCCTATTTTAGCCTGATCGATTTTTGGAAAGGTAAAACGTAAATTTTTTTATTTTTTGAGGATAATTGTATGATATTTTGTAAAGTGAAGAGATGAAAGTTACAGTTATGAATGAGGTTAATAACTTTGCATCGGTAATATGTCGGGCATTGTGAAATGCGCCCCTCATGATATTCCTCGGTTCCAAAGGCAAAATGTTTAGATTTTTCACAATACCCTCCAAATAACCGATGCGCAGTTATTAACCTCTAAATGTTGGCTTTACGTATACGGATTGGTCTTATTTTCTGGGAAAATTTGTATCGCAATGGGTGCACGATTTGATTCTAGGCCATGTCGGCAGCACTTGCCTTACCAAACTTGTGTATTCGCCAGCTCAATCCTTTTGGAACAGCATAGTATTGTGTGTATTAAAACTAGTTGTCCATGATTTTCTGTTACAGTCATCATTGCCCGAGAACAGGGATAAAAAGTGGGTTCAGAAACACCCATGGCACCGTGGAAACAGAGTGAAAGAATTTGACGGTATGTTATGATTATATCATAATTGTTGTGTAACAGTCCTTTGTCATTTACACAATTGGAGTGACGTCACACTAATCATATAACCATATATTATTATTGGGCTACTTAAAGGCCCATTCAGTGATTTGCTCATCCGGATGATCGTAAAAATTATCAAAATTCAGATTTTTGTACCTTTGTCATTGTCATAGATGTGCTAAAATAGCCTGTAAGTGGTTCATCCGAAAGCCGTGTATTTAAGACAAAATAAGACATTTTACACGATTAGCTACATGTATTTGAATGGGGCTTCAACTTCGTCAGTACTGCTGTTTTCTTCGTTGGGAATAATACAATGTGAAGGTTTATAAACAGAATGTAATAACGTCGCCAACATCATAAAGTTGAGAATAATACAATATGTGAGGGTCTATAAACAGATATCCAGTAACCAGTCAGAATTAATAGGTAAATTTTCACGGGAAAATTTTCTGGACACGTGACACCCATGGGCGCAGACATATTAGCATTATGGAATGTGACCCCGAGCACAGCGGGTGTTCTTCCAATGTATTTGAATAGGAAAAATTCTTCCTTTGTGGCAAAATAAGTTACTTGTCGCAAGTTAATAATGTTATGGTAAGAGTTTCCGTAGATAAATATTTTTTTCCGTAGATAGATATTTTTGAAATTACGTTTGGATGATATTGTGATAAAATTAAGATAACATAATATTCAATAAATTTGCAATGAACAAATTTCTATCAAAATTGCGGTCAAAAATACTATTCCAATACAAAATTACTAAGACTTGAATAGCGAGGTCACCGCCGGGGGTCAGAGATCAGGCTTGAGGTTACACTCACATTGATACGCATTGGTCACGTGTCTAGAAAATTTTCCCGTGAAAATTTACCTATTAATGTTGACTGGTAACGTCGCCAACATCATAAAGTTGGGAATAATGTGTGATGGTTTATAAACAGATATACAATAACGTCGCCAACATCTTAAAGTTGGGTAAAACATAGTTTTGCAGTCGGAAGTTTTTCATGAAAACGATAACATTAGAACAAAAACGAACAACAATTAGAACAACAACTACAACAACAATTAGAATAACAACGACAACAACTAAACAAAACCATCACCATCAGCATCAACAACAACAACAACCAAAAACGAGGTACGTCAAACATCAGGTAGAAGCTTAGCTAATACACCTTCTTTCGTTTAATGCATCTTTTTATTTCACTATTTCAGAACTAGATCTTGACCAAAATAGTTTAATTCAGGAATTCATAGAGAATCCTTTTCTTATCGACGGTCGCAAATTTAGTATCGGCGTTCATGTAGCATTCACTTCGGCCAGACCTTTAAGGGCACACGTGTTCGATTCTATTGTGGTGTTAAGATTTTGTCCTAAAGCGTATACTCCTGATAATTTTACCGATTTTGGAACTTATGTAAGCGACGGAATGGAATTTGGTGCCCAATTCGTCAGGCAGGTAAGCAACGAGAGTATCGCTGACTGTGTATTGTATGTAAATCAGTATAATTATGTACATTATTGGTTTCCATCCGATATTAGCCATTCCGAGGAAAATTACATCCCCCTTGTTATGCACCTGTTGTACTTTCATGATGAAGATGATGATTTTGATGATAGATGATGATGACGATGATGACGACGATGATGATGATGAACCAACCCTAATAATGATAAATTATACTGAAAGATGGTAAGAAATAAAATGTCAATTTTATGACTATGGCATGATGACGTATGAAGGTTAATAGCAATGTATCTTATTCTGTTTTAGATGGATTCTTTGAAGTACTATAGTTTGATACAACAGTATTCAACAAAGCAATCACTCGACGCATATGTTAATTCATTTGGTAGGTAGGATTAAATATTTATTTATTTTAATTTTATTTATTTTAAAAGCTTGATTACATAAGGGAACAACCAAAAAGTTCGATGAAGCCCTATAAACGAAAGTCCTTTCGTTAGAAGGCTAACCCCCTCCCCTCTAACGTAAGTGTCAAATATCGAAAATTTCAACCCGTATTCATTGAGCACAGGGCTGTCGCTATGGTCGATAGGTTGTGGAGGGGTGCGACATTGCTAGGATATTGATCACGTTCAAGAAACAATAATTCTATTTAATTTTGAAATATTTTTCTTCATAAAAATTAGGTCTTGCTGGATTTTCAAATAAAAAAGAATCAAAGTGTGGTACAGCTGTTTTTAAAAACGATCTTACAAGTTGCAGGTTGCGAGTAATGCACTCTATATTTATTTGAAATCATTTTGAAGCAGCCACTGTAAAATGTCAATATCGTACTTCAGAAAATACAAAAATTTTACAATTATATATAAATCCTTAAAAAAGATTTTAACCGATGTTTTAACAACTTCTTTACAAACGTAATCGGACTTTTTGACCCCTCCCTCCCTAACGAAAGGACTTTCGTTTTATAAAGGCCTTCATCGAACTTTTGGGTTATTCCCTAACAGGAGCCCTAGAAACATTTATATTCACATACAAGACTTCCCCACGAATTTCCTTCGAAATAATTTTCTTCTGCAACCATATCATGACCAGTTAAAGATCGACCAAGTCCGCCATCATCGCTGATGCCAGACAGATAGTAACGCTCCCATATACTACTCCAACCTAGCCACCTCACTAAAATGATCATATGAATCATTCTACAACTGGTCTTAAAATGATCATATCAATCATTTTAGTGCAGTGATAGCGCCATCTGTTGTTAAAGTTTAAGCCGTATATAAAACGTTTTGAAGCTATATTTAACACCATGGGATATAAAAACATGCAATTTGATAAATAATGTTGTCGACTATATGAAATGAAGATTGTATAGGGTTGACACTAAAAAGAATTCCTGGTATCTTTTTCCTTTAATAAAAAAGAAAAAATACCAGGAAAAGTAGGAGGATATGCTCACAAACAATAAGTACAAAACCCACCCAAGTCCATACGACTTCGGGACATTAAGATTCGAAATCAGCAACATATGGCCTCATTCTTTTTCTGGAGGTTTTTTGAACATATAGCTTCAACAATAGTTTGCTGCATAATAGTAAACTCAGCCTTTGCCTAAAAAGGGCGAGAGGTGCCATTTTACGGATTCAGGCTAAATTCAAAAATTGATACAAAACGTTTGATTTTTGATTCGATTACGAAAATTTATTTTTGTCATTGATTGAAATTGTGTCTGTCAATCATTACACCACAATTGCTACTCCAAGGGTTCTTTGATTTCTTCAAATATTTGTTATACTGATAGAGTGAATCCCCTGGTCTTCTATAATTACGCAGAAATGATACCGCCGCCTGAACATCTATTTACGCAGTCTACTATACTGTAGAATTCGTGAAATTTGTATTTGACACCTAGTTGAAAGTTGTTCCATGCGATATCATTAAACACATGAAAGTGAAATATCAAACTTGGCAAAATTTCTGAAGTAGCTGTTAAATCATCACTAATACTGCATTACTATACTTTACATGCGCGTATTTGGGTGGGGCCTTTGGGGGCGCGAGCCACCCGGGGTAAAAGCAGGGGGCGGCGGCGGAAAATGAAGGGGCGGCAAGAGGAATTATTAATGAAAAAAGGGCGGAACAATATGGAAAACTAATGTACTATACCTTTTTGCTCGAGGTGGTGTGGGTAATTGGGAGGTGTAACACCTCTTCTTTAATAAAAGATAAAGTTGTTGAAAAATATTTTTGGCCCTACCATCCCCTTTTTTAGATCTTCGAGGGTCATCCTGGCTGAAAAAAAACTGGGTCAACCTTTTCAAGCCTGATACTTCAGGAGGCAGCAAAATTGACATTTTCTTTAGCCCCCGGGGTAGGAGCGGTGACGATACGCTACTGCTATAGGCCACAGTGTATACTTTAGAAGTTCTTAAAGCAATATTTTTCGAGAATACGGTTCTTTCAAGTTCTGAACTGAGGAAGTAAATATTAATTTCCATTTTCATTGTTACACTTCTAGGCGGCAACGCATCTACTATCAACATTCAGATTAGAGATGCTATACGAGATGTGTTGTCGACGAGAAATGATCTTATTGGAAAAAATGTTGATTCACGGTAATATAATTTTTTTCTTCTTTGTAGCCCAGTCAAATTATAAAATCACAATAATGAATGAGTATAAATGGTTATAATGACAGCCAAAATGAAGAGTTGCTCGGATTTTAAATGTCTATAACACATTTCATTACATGGGTTAATCTTGATTTGTTTCTTCTTCTTATTTTTAATGTTATAATCCAAGACCGAATTTAAAAGACTAGTTTGCGTATGACATCCTGTCAACCAGAACAAAAATACCGTACTGCGCAGGTCAGCAACCAATCATGACGCACCTTTGCCCTGACGTTAGACGCAAACTGTTCTTTTTAAATTCGGTCTTGAATTATAGATCAAGGTATTTTCAGTGGACAAGGTGGGACTTCATTTTAGACAGCGATTTCAAAGTGCATCTTATTGAGGTAACGTGTGATACGTATCCCGATTTTCTTATATAACTTCACTGCATCTTTGCATAGTAGTGCCTTCATGATTTGGTTTAGTCAGTCACACGACGAATTCCTGTTTTATTAGGGCTGCTTCGACAGTCAAAATCACTCTCCTGTGACGGGATAGATTACACGTACAATCGATGCTACCTTTGGAAATCGCAATCTCTCTAATAACAACAAATACGCTGTTCAGCTTTAAGGTTAGCAACTATTTTAAACTGTTGCGATTTGGTAGTTCACAGCATCTTGCGAATGGTAGCGAGCTTTGGCTAAAATTGCATTGATCATTTCATAGCGAGTGTGTTGAATAATTCAAATATCAAATATATACTTTTGTAAGCCCGGTGGTTCTTGAGTTATGTTGTAAAGAGGGTTGTAACAACAACACTTTTGTAAAACGTACATAACTCATTAACAACAATAAATCAAGCAAGTTTTAAAATTACATGATTTGTAGAATGAACTTTTGCAAAACATCAAAGTGCTTATTTCCAAACCGTGTTAAGTCCACAACCCCATGTGTCTCATTTACTCGTGTAATGCAATCACAATACTTTGACAAGTTTGACATTAGCAACAATGAGTTTTACCGTCAACAAGCCAATATATACCATAACAATGCTGCATAACAATATGCAGACTATTGTTCTCATTTGGGAAACAAAGCCTCGCAGAGTATTGTTACTGTGCATCCATCCACTGTTTGCTTTGTAATGGTGCATCCAACTGAAATTATAATACCTCCCATTGCAATATTGCTCAGGTAAATCAGAAACATGGGTTTGTGGACTTAACACGGTTTGGACATAAGCTCTTCATATATTGATTTTGTTAACAAAAATTCATTTTTGGCTGCTTCGACCAACAATACATCGTAATAGTTTGCCTTTGTCCTTGCAGGCCAATATTAACCCAGCTATGAGTTGTACGACAATTCGCGCTGACCAACTTGACGGACAATTTTGCCATAATGTTGTATATAATTTGTTCCGTGCGTTGGGCATCGCCAGCTTTTACGACTTCCACAAGGCAAGGTAGGAATGAGCACCAAGTCGGTCCCATGGCGTTATCGGTGTATTGGTATATGTACCGACGGCTCTGTTATAATGCTAACCTAGGGAATTACTCAAGGGAAAGGCAGAGCGAAGTACCGGATTTGGAGTACAAAAACAGGAGGAATAATGAGCGGGAAATGATATGGCTAACACGAAATGACCAATATGAAACAGAATTACATATATGAAATTCAGTGTGATTTTACATCTTCGGAACACACAGATCCAAATAATAAATATAATATTAATAAACCTTACCAGAGTAGCATAATTGAATTTTAAATGATACACGTGCACAGCACGACAAGCAGTATATTCGCCGTCGTGATGAACAAGCCTAAACAAAACATATCAGGAGACGAGATGGTTGCGTCCGCACGATTTGGACCCGGATTTGGAGAGTCGTCAAGAAGTGATTTAATTCTCTAAACATGTAAAATACATCTCCCCACGGTGTGCAATTGATACACGGGTAAAACAGCGTGCACTTGATGCAACAATGGTCTATGGAGCGGTGTTGTACACATAATCATGCATAACTTGCAAACGCAATATCGGAATCAACTGACATTTTGGGAATAAAATTTTTCGTAGATATCTACTGAAAAATGTTTTAAAAAGAGGACGTTAGGATCACGAAATAATCCTCTAATGTACGAATATGTTGCAATTAAACATACATTATGGGTCATACATAGAAGAATAAAGGGAAAACCGTTGAAATCTTTTTGGTCTGCCAGACTTTTTTCTATAATATGTCCTATTACTTGTAATAGTCATTTTAACAATCGACAATCTTTATGCTTAATATTTTCAGCATTCCGTATGTTATAAGGGATAGTGATATACACGTAGAAAAAGACATCTGTTATACATCCGTATGCAACTTATGCAAATCAAAGGTAAGCCTAATTCACACAATTATCGGGCTTACTTTAAAACTGGCTCAGTTCCCTCTGATCGCGACACCCGATAGTGAGCGCGAAGCGCGAGGTCAGTACTGAGCACGTAGGCTTACTTAAACTGTGCGCGTACGTATCCAACCTTGCCTGTAGCAGTTGTGGCATGTAGACTATAGACGTGTAGCATGCGGCGCCCTCCATTGATTGACAACAGTTAATGGTTAGGGTTGTCGGGGCATCAGCAGCCCTAGCATGCCATATCCAACAAAAGCCTGTAGTCCGGCTGCCAAACTCAATTTTGCCACAGAAGCTTGTTTTGGTGTCCATAGTTTTGTTTTTGATGGATATTGTTTCTCAAGACCACCAACTTCAAAAATAAGTTTACTGGAACTCTGTCAGCATTGAGCATTTTGAGATATAAACTTATTTTTGAAGTTGGTGGTCTTGAGAAGCAATATCCATCAAAAACAAAACTATGGACACCAAAACAACGTCATACCCACTGGCAGCCGGACTACTGATTCTAAGCAGCTGTTCGTAGTCTCCTTGAGCGGTTCAGAAGTAGGCCTACTAGCGTGAAAAACAGGGGCACCTCTTCCATTCTAAACCCCTTAAATGTTTATAGCGAAGTCCCATTTGATCTTTACTATAATATGACCAATCAATAGGCCAATGTGTCATTATTTTCCCGAAAATATTTGCTCAAGTAAAGGATGGTTTGACATCAGCATTTGGGAAATTCACTCACATCAACATTCCTTGATTTGATTTGCTTACACAGGAATGTCAGCTTTGCTCGAAATGTTTATCCGACACCGGTAGAGACATCTTGAAGTCAGTGCTTTGGGAGCATCTAAGACGAGGAGAAACAAGACGTGTGTATCCTATTGCAACAGTAAGTATATGGGACATTCTAGATAGATACATATGATATGAACAGTGGTCCTTTTTAATTTTCTTGTCCAATTACGTTTTCAGAATATTACATCCTATACCTTTATACAGAGGCCTACTTAGCCGAATTTGCATTTTATCATGAAAACCTTTTATTCATTTTATTCTGAAAACATAATAACAATTGGATGGATTTTGCTCATGATTATACATGAATTTATCAGTCTCGCCAGAGTTTTCGTACTCCACATCGTCTCGTACGATTAAAAAAAATTCTAGCTCGACCGATAAATTCATGTATCATGCTCAATCCATCATTTTATATCAAAATTGGCACACTAACACGTTTTATTTTTCACATTGTTCTAGGAACAACCCACTGAACCTGATGGCAATTCTAGGACATACAATTCATCGAGTACAGCAGATAATGCACTAACGAGGGAGTGGCTACGGCTGAAATGTTTACGAGATATTCAATGGTGCAATATTATCAAGTAGTGCGACAGGGGCGTTGATTAAATAATTCCAAAAGTAATCGGTCGTATTACACTGTGACGTATTTTATAGACAAGAGCAGTTGCTGTGTTTTAAGTTTTGCTGCTTTTACCACTCAAAAATATGCAAATTTATGCAAGTTAGGATTTTTTTCTAACAATGAACACCATTTCCGCAGAAAAAGTACCTTTTCAGAAAATGTAGCCTTTGAGCTACAATATGAGACCAAAATCACATACTTGACTTGATTTTTAAATTTTGCCAATTTGGGCGAGTTTGCTTGGAATTGACCATAATATTCTACTTATATATAATTAATTCATAAACATGCATTATTATGCTGTATTGATATATTATGTATTTATTGCTATATTGTATATATTCATTGTATCAACATGATCAATGATAATTTAAAACGTATTAAACATACACTACATTACTATTTTTATTTTATGTATTCATTGTATCAATGACCATTTAAATTGTATCTGAATGTTGTTCTTGGATTATATTGATTTAATTTAATTCTACTACTTGAATCTAATGATATTTTATTATACCAATGAATGTATTTAATATTATTATTTCATATAATTCCTATTATGTTGTTGAACTGTACATATGATTAAACTTAATTTTTTCACCAGGTTCACCGTCGCAAATAATAAAGGATCATGATTAGGCTGGTTGACCAGCCTAATCAACCAGCCTAATGAAGCTCCCGTGGCCGAGTGGTTAAGGCACAGGTCTCGTAAGCCTGAGGTCCTGGGTTTGATTCCCAGGCGGGATCACTTTTTCTACTTGTCTCCATTATTATTTGCGACAGCGAACCTGGTGAAAAATTAGGTTTCCGTGTACATATGATGATTGACAAAATGAAATGTATATTTCTAGAAAAACGGCATCAAAGTTTTTGAGAAATTTATTGTTTCACTACTCTTAAAATATTCCATCTACTTAAACGAAACCCATTCCAGTCAAAAGGAGACATTCGTCAAGTTAGTATAAATACTATTTCAATGCTACAGAACACGTCAGTATACGTGAACTGGCGAAAACGTCGATTTTACGCAAAAATGCAAATACGGTACGTCGCTATGTGAAATGGCGATTTTTATAAATAGCTGGGCGAACGGCAAGGTCACTATGAAAAACAAGTGTAAATGAACGGCCTTTAGGAAATACGCCGCTATGTGACACGGGCAATTTAAAATAAAGCAAATACGGCCAGGTAATGAAGCAGCATCCGTAGTTAGGATTTGATCGATTTGAAGAGTGTTTTCTATATTCTTACTCTGCCAAAATTCATGAAAATGTCAAAAATGTCGAATGCGTCACTATGTGACACAGCCGACGGTATGTTGAATGGTTCATTAAAAGTGGTGCTTTAATGTTCATGAGCTTTCTGTGTTAAATTTTATTGTATGACTAATTATGTACGAGTTTCTTCTATAGATTAGTAGATGCAAGATTCTTTTAACGTAATTTGACATCAGATTATAGAGATATTGCGATGTTACATACGTGATGCGTGGGCCGTGCGATTATACGACGTTCAAAATATTGCTAGTCTCGGTTCCAAGCTGGATTGTGCTCATTCGTCACGAAGAAGAACAAGGCGGCTGGAGCAAAGGCTAACATCTGATTTGGTCACTAGAGGGCGATGCGATTGTAAATTTAATGGTCACCGATTCTTCTTGAATCTTTTATACAGCATGCTTTTGATTTTTTTACTAAAAACCAAGGTAAACATGCTGCTTAAAATCAATTGGATTGATATTATGCTAATGCTTCTACGTTATACCCCACCATTGCAAGCTCTTCAAGAATACGAACGACACGTAAAACGACCAAGTGGGAAACCAAAAACTACGTGGATATCGGCAATTCAAAAAGAGCTGAAAAAATCAAAGAAGACTTTAACCATAAAGAAAGCGACGGAACTTTCGAGAGAGAGACCTACGCGGAGAAACGTTATTGATGGCGCTATGTTAAACTGCTGACGAGAAGCGTTTATGAGGTGTATGTTTTTTCGGTGTACAACAGGTACAGGTGCTCTCTGCGCGTTGAGTCTAACGCATACAAGTTAATTGGTACCCATAAGATGGCGTAAGGAAGTATAAAACTAAAAGTAGACTATGCCATAGTCGAATTTTATTAAAAATATGTTATTATTAGTCATGATGAACCCATTTCGTTGAACTCAAAATTATACTGATGTTTATTAAAATTAAAGTATTCAATAGTGAAATGATCATAAAGAGTTAAAATATCAGATGATTAGTGACAATAAAAGTAATTGAATGCAACATTATCTTGCATAATTATAATGGCTCACTTTAATACTGAACAATTCTGATTTTGGAATCTACCAGTTTATTGATAGCGAACCCCGAAAATTCGACTATAGACTTTGAATTGTAAGCAGAACTTTACCCCCTGGACTTTGCTCTCTAAAAACACACTGTCAAGCATACTTGTTTATCAGTCCATTAACCACAAGTACGCGCTAGATGTTTGATGAAAGATTAACTTTCGCGTCAACACAAAAGCGCCGCAAATACCACAGACAGTTGTGTACGGTGTAGTTAATGGTAATGGCGCGGGCCCAGAAGATTTAAACCATAGCGAGATATGGGCGACCAATCACAAGGCAGATTCATCTAAAGATGCATTACATCATGGCCAATTTTAGTTAGGCCAGAAATTGGCCTAACTCTCCATAGAGTCCCGTGTTAAAAATCTTAACCGCAAGGCAAAGTCAGTAGTCCACTTGCGAAGCTAACAAAGAGAGGGAGTAGAGATCAGATGTGAAAATCTATCAATTGTGCACACATTAATTAAATCAGAGTTTTAAGCTTAAATACAATATCCAGAGTATGCACAATGGGCAAGTGGACTACGGGGTAGTCTAAACTAAAAGTAAAACTATTGAATTTTGGCAAATGACAAAATATCGTCACATTTACAGTCCAAAACATCTCACATAAGTTGCATGTAGGTGTCGTTTTCTCCAAAAAACCTTATTCCATCCAAAGTCACAATATCGCCGACATTACTTCACCACTGCCGCTGCTCTTAAGGCGTGGGGTATGAGCGACCTTGAAGTACAGGTATCTGGAGAAGGGAAGCAACGAGTTACCCCAAATCACAGCGACAGGTAGTGACTTGGCCGCCGAGTGTTAATATATATTTATTTTGGAAGGTTCGTGTTTGTTTTAAATTTTGGGGCGCTTTTCCAAACTTTGATATTTTTGGTGATATTTCAAAAAAGCGACATGCCAAAGACAAATCTTTTTGCACATACTTTGTTATTGCTAATACAACTCTTTTCTGCATACCTACGTTACAATTCGTTTTGGTGATTTAGTAATATTATAAATTTTGTGACTGCATTTTGGCGTTTTCGATGCGATTTTAGGCTTACCGTGATTTAACGTTGATATCTGGTCTTGCTCCTTTTATAATTTCACTTTGATCGTCGGCTTTTGTAAATAATAACAGAATGTAGATTGGCTCTGAATAAGTCTCGTAGTCCTCTTGGTGGGTTTTGTCATGATATATTTAGTTTGTATTTGCATGTAACAACCCAAAACCGACCTCTGATTTCAGGGTTGAAGGCTGTTTTCGGAATACCCGTGGACTCAAACAAGCGCACGAGTGGCGACTATGGTTTTATACTTCCCGCATTGATGATTGCGTCTACGCCTAACAAACAAACGTTAAAGGTTAATACATTTCTTTGACTTCGAAGAAACTGTGTGATTCTATGGCCTAGCGGTCTAAGGCGTTGTGGTTTCTGGGCGTCGCGACGCGTCGCTTGTTCGAAACCGTGCGTCTGTCACTTTTCTTATGCTGCTTTATTTTTCCAACGTTATGGCCTAGAAAATCTTTTTGTATTATTTATTTATTTATTTATTTATTTATTTATTTATTTATTTATTTATGTATTTATTTATTTATCTATTTATTTTATTTAATGACGTTTTGGGGCTCGAGAGAACGGACACATTTATTTATTTAGTTAGTTAGTTAGTTAGTTAGTTAGTTAGTTTATTTATTTATTTAATGACGTTTTGGGGCTCGAGAGAACGGACACATTTATTTATTTATTTATTTTTCGATTGATTATTTGATGATTGAGTGAGCAGATTTATCGATTGCTACTTTAGTTGTGGGATTTCTATTTGATTTTGAATGACATCCCCTCATTTCAACTCTTTAGTTTTGGTTTCTCTTTTGTTCAGAAACCAAAAATCAAGGGATTAAAAAGTAGAGCTGATCTGGTCTGCAATCATAACACTATTATGCTGGGAGGACACATTATAGGGTATATAACCAGAAGTATACAATAGCCTATTGTGCTAACATAATTATTATCATGATTGATATCGGAAATCTATCCTGCGGACGACAGTTGATGCTCTCTGTCGAAGGTAGGTGGCATATTACCCTCACGAGTTCTAGGCCTAGAAATCATATACATGCGCGTATATTGAAGGATGGGGCGGGGTGGGGGATTTGTTTGTTTGTATGAAACATAAACGATGCATGGAGATGATTTGATTATGAATTAGTTTATTATCCCCGGGAAGCACAACCCATACCTCTTTGAGAGGGGCCCCTCCCTACATAACCACCTCTTCCCTAAATTACCCCTTTCCCCTCCTCCTCCCCTACATTCGATATCTTCATCTCGAGCTCTCCTCCCCTTCTCTTTCACTTCCAATGCTCTCTCCCATCTGTTCTCTCTCTCCCGGCCCATATCCCCCTTGCCCTCCAACCCTCACCCACCCCCACCCCCACACACACACACCACACAATCTCTTCTCCCCTTTATCTTCTACTTTTTGCAGTAAAAATTGCTTCAGTAAAAGTCATTAGGTTATTAGAGGTCATATAATGGCCTTCTATCGATTCTGGTACATGGGACATGTCGAATGCAAATATTTCGATGGTCTATATTTTTTCACAGGTGAATTAGCCTAGGCTTATTCGGTTTTGTAAACCACGTCTTTCAATGTAGATTACCATGCTCGATTTCTCTCCTCGTGAATATTGCACTGCGAAATCTAAACATTTCTTTTGTATACTTAGAGTAGGTAACTTCAAATCAAATAATTTTACGATTCACAAGAAACTGAAACCAAAACCGAAACTGACTGAAACAAATGTTCGGTTTTAAACAAAAGGTAGAAACAATGAGTTCGATATCTTATGATTCAAGTGGTTAGGCAGGACAATAGGAAACCACGTGACCAAAACCAAAACTAAAACTGAACATTTGAAATGAGGCATCGTACTAATATTAGTATTGATTTTTTCCGTTAAGCATTATCAAGAATTAATATCACAGGTTTTAGTGCAGATAGAAAGTTGGCTTAGTGATACTATCCGTTGATTCAGAACCGGAAGGTGCCGGGTTCGATTCCCACCCATGCCTATCTTTTTAAAGACTTGGAAAATTTCTGCAGTAAGTTTACTTGGCGCGCGATCTCAGTTATTCATGAATCCAAACCACGGTTCGCTCATTACACCTCCCTTAAACTAAAAATATTTGGAATTTTGTTGACAATTTACTTTAGATCAACAACATTAATAACCATGGGTTATAGTAAAAACATCTGTAAAGGAAATCAGATTGATTGCCCTTCTTTGTTCTCACAGACGCAACAAAAAGTAACGGATGATTCGTTATGTATCGTATTTGATCGAGTGTTTTTAAAAAAAAATTTTTTTACAGTTTAGTAGGGGTATATTGAACAGAAGAAAGATTGAAGGGTTAATATCGGTTCTTTGAGATATTTAGAATAAAATTTGAATTTTTCATTTGCGCCCGTAGTATGGATTTACACTTTTGGGAGGGACGTGCGTGCTGAGCTTCTTTTATTCTAATTATCATAAAGAGCCGGTATCAACCCTCTATCCTTCCGTTGATGTCGCGGTCACGAAAACCCTTAAAACGGGGTAGCCCAAATGGTTTAGGATATAGATTGTTTTCTTCCAAAATACATTCAGGATGTTAATGAGAATAATGATCGATTATGATACCAAAAATCTCATAAACAATGAGGTAGATCTGGGGATGAGGCTGTCTGTCGGGTCACGGGCCTTTAATATGACTTTAGCATTGTCGGTTAATTCTGTTAGTCTCAGGAACGTATTAATTTACGATATGCCAGTATAACTATTGTATTTGTATTTTAATTATCGCGCCAATTCTTTGCAGCATATTATATAATATAATTGCGTGTTATAGTGCTTTCGTATTTAATTTAATTTATCATAATCTGCGTCGATATTGATTAATAAAACGTAATATAGCTCCACCTAAAATAATTTGCGGGCTGACTCTTTCCAAAACTTGCGCGCCTTATCATTATATATATTATATAATTGTATTTTAGTGCTTTTGTATTAAATTTATCATTATGTGAGTCAATATTAAATAAAATGTAATCTGGCGCCACCTAAACTTATTTACGGGCTGACTCTTTCCACAATTTGCGCGACTTATCATTGAAGCCGAACGAGAAGAAAATATGTACGCCTTGCAGAGAAGAAAGGATAATGGCAATCCACCAGACTACCTCCACGTCAGCAGCACTTGCAATGAACACCAGGATCCAACAAAGACCAAGAACAGATGACATCTATAAGAGGAGTGTTACAAAGTAAATAAAGACACAGGCTGAAATTCCCAGTAAAAATGGTAAAATAACACTCTAGGCAAATAAGTTACATGGAAGTAAGGAAACATTGATATCGTCAGCCTACTACGCTAATTGCCTAAGTCATTTTTTCTAATTTTGAGAATCAATCTTTGCACAAGAACACATGATAATGAGTCAAATTAAAGGAAATAATTAGAAATAATCAGGGTGATTACGTAACCGATACATGCTTGAACCATAATTATTTTGTCCTTGTTTCTTAAAATTACAAATGATGACTTAGGCAATTAGCATAGTAGACTGACGATTATATATTATTAACCTTTAAAAAGCCATATTGTATGATTTCGGTCAAATTTAAATTTGTTATTCTTTGCCAACAATGTCATGAAAAAAATCTGAAAATTTACAATATTTAATCAAGAAAAGATGACAAAAAGGTTTCCAAACCCCAAATTCCTCAAAATGACCACATCAGTGTCCCCATAAGTTCTAGGTATGCACACCACCTCAGAAGCCACGCGTACTGTTCTATGTGTATTATTCCTGATACCTCATTCGGCACGACGCTACTTTGATTGGCAAAAGGTAGAAGTTAGAAAGTGGCAAATTTGTGTTTTCTCATTCAGGGCGACTTTCGCCGCCTTTTGTAACGCATACTCGCAGAACAAAATTTTCCATCTAACGACCACTTTATTTACTTTTGTTTTTATACATGTACAGAGAATTCTGTACGTAGTATAATTAATTAAATATCCCATGGTACGAGTGTTAATTATTCACAGTTATTTGCTTGAAATTAGTGTTGGTTTGCAAACACCTACCTTTGTAAATAACACAGCCTCTCTCCAGGTCTCCCTCTTATCCACTTGATTCCGAAGCCTAACGGACTTTTGATTGGCTTTACGGAGCTTAATTATGGTTATGACAGCCAGTATGGTATTTAAGACAATTGAAAAAGCAACTGGCAATCCAAACGCAAACGCATTAAACTGTGCTATTATCCAACAATCTTCCCCGTCATATACTTTGCCGTCGTTTGAAGATGCAAGGAGGAAATGCAATGACACAACTGAGCCTGAAACAAGTAATGGTAAACCCCATCCTAACACCTGTAGAACTCCAGATACTTTGTTGCTTTTCGGAATGAGTTGTAACTTTTTCCATGCAAATTGATAGAATAGAATGAAAGCTATTATGGATGTCCATGTAAACGTAGCGAGCCAGAAGTAATGTTTTATCACGCCAAATGTGACACAAGCACGGTCAGACAGGCTAAAAGTTTCAGGCAAGAGTGTAAACAGTTGAGCTAAAAATAACGCAAATGATAAACTCATAATTCCATGACCGTACATATTTCGAAGTTGTTTGAATCTCATGTACGTCGTCAAAGTTCCTAACTCTCCGAACATGGACATTGTAGTCGCAATAAAGCTGACAAAATCAAGAGGTGACTTGACAACTGTTCGACAACATCGAGGTGCAAATCTGAAAACGAGTTGTAGCAAACCTGGGCGTCTTGGTTAGGCAAAATGATGAAGTCACTGCTTTGAAATTCCATTCCGGAGTAAACTAAAAGTGTTTGATTGTCTTTCAACAAATACTCTGAGGAATTCAACGTCACAAAAGCACAATCGAGGGCAGTGGTGTTAATCTTGCTGCCACATACAAAAAACATTCCCATGCCTTGAAAATCTTCAGGTTCCTCCAAACTGAATAGTTCATGGTAAGTTTATGGTAAATGATATATATTGGTGTAATGTAGGTGTCTGTGGGGATATAAAGAAGTGAGCTCAAGTCCAACTCATTATTGAAAAACAAAAACTCAGATGAGGGCCCTGTGTCTCCCATACAATTGTTCTGTAATTTTTCATCAGGACGTTTATCACATGCAAAGAACACCTCCATTTTCTCAACTCCACAAAATAACTCTTGAGGCGTACTGTTCCCGTAAGTTACACTGTAACTTGTATCACGTTCAAGTCGGGTCTTCAGAAACTCCCGGGCAGAAACTGTAGCATCTCAAAACCGTTCTCCTGATGGTTCATTTCAAATGCTCGCCATTCCATGTTATCATAAGTTTCCAAACTATATTCTTGGATGATTAGTTGTTTGTATCTCAGGAGGTAATCTTTTAAACATTGAACACCGCCTAATGCTTTGATTGGTGTCTTAAACAGTAGACTTCGGTTATATATATAAATGTGCTTTTATAAATGCGCACGTGACAAGATGGCTAGCGCCATCATTGCATTACATCACTGTCAATCACTGAAATGGCGACCATTGAGGGAGTGGCTACAGTTGTGACCTTGTTTTGTTGCTAGCACCGGCAAGGAACATTGGCTGGAGGTTCGATGCTATAAATTTGCAAGGATAAATCATGGAATATCGAAGGATCATGATTATTGCACAGCACCCCCTCCCCCATGTACAAACATAACTATTTTTTATTTATTTATTTATTTATTTTTTTGGTATTTTCTCAAAATGCAAATTATTTACAGATTTTGGTGATTTTTGGGTTATTTAAAAAAAAACCGACCGACCGACCCTACTTGAAAGGTCCGTCCGCCCGTAGAACAGGGTTTCTTTTTTCTTCGCCTTACTTATAATTTTATAAATATATTGGTTCCCCCTTTCGGCTAGACAAAACCCCACCCTCCCCCTTTTTTGCTAAGATTCCCCTTCCGTGTAAAGTAAAACTTTATAAGCCGTTTGAACCAAACTGAACAAAATTGACGTATACATTTACAATATACCATGACAATAATGTGTATGACGATCTAACTCACCATACGATACTAGCCCAATAAACCATGATTTACATATGTGATTGTACGTCAAATTGTCATATAACGTATGAGTGTGATGTATAGTATACGAGTCTTCCTCAACATCTTCCAGCCGGGATGATTAGATCATGTACAGTCATCTACGTGTTTATACTCTAAATTGTACGTCAGAAGGTGTACAGATTACCGATTTAGCATGGGGGACACAAAAAGGTGCTTAAAAACACATTTTGAATATGTTTTTTGTCCATTTTGATACTTATTGTGAACGAGCGATTGAGTAAGTTAGGGTTGAGGAGGTCAGGCGGGAACATCTATTAGTTCGAGAGGATCATTATTCCGAAAAGGGCTAAAGTTACAGTTTCGTCAATTTACGTTAAAATTAGAGTTAAAATTAGGGTCAGGGGTATGTTCAGTGGTGGCACTACGGGGGGAATACTTATCTTGACTTCCAAATAAATAAATCCATGACCTATTCCTTCCGAAGAAAATGACAGCCCCCTAAGTTTCCTATCATCACGCGCAAAAATTATCAAATAACATCATCGGCAGCTACTCAGTTCTGACCTTAATGCCAGTAAGAATCACATTTCGTCATCAATATGGCCAATTGCCACGCCCATTTAGCACGGAAATAATGAAATATAAGTTTTTAAATCAGCTATATCTAGCTTTTCCGTCATTAATTTCTTTTTTTCGTGATGGAAAATCCAAATAAAGAGTTTATGTTTCGGGTCAAATTATTTTGCACTTTGCAATCAATGCCACTATTTTGCAAAAACGATTTTCCTTGTAACCTGTCATTTTCGCCTATACTTTTGCGTGTGGAATTTGTGTACATCCGGGTACCTTACATCGTTGAACACGGTATGGCGACTTGTAGATGTCACGTGCGCATTTATAAAAGCGCATTTATATATACATCCGAAGTCCACTGTTAAAGAAAAGCTGAACGTTCTGCTTTGAGCATTTCCAGTTCGTGGTGATCATAAAGTTGTTGTTATTGTTCAGAACACATCCAGTTGACGGGGGTGACAGGGAATAGCCAGGTCTGCATGATATCTTCTTGCATGATTGCGTAATCGGATCATGAGCTTCGTTTTCAAGGCATGTTTGTACTTTTGCGGGTTGTATTGACTTGTGTGCACGAAATGTCCACATGGTCTGGATTCCATCATACCCATGATAACAAGACACTTCAATGACTCCACGTTCGCAGAAATAACAATACGGATTTTTAAATCCTACAAAACAACTTCCAACATGACGGAAAACGTGAGTTTCGCACTTTTTTAAAATTGCTGGTTCGGTAGAGTTCGGGCAGCGGGGATTACGGTAACAAAGACGCAACTGAAAACCGATTACGAATTCTTGGTTTTCTTCATTTTCAATACTCAAAAATGTACCTCCGCTTTGTAAAAAATAGCAATCACGAAAACTAAAAGGAAGCATAGTCCAAGGATATAATTCATTTGCTTTACGATAGTTACACACCGCGCAAAACATGTTTCGGAAGTTATACCCATACTTAATGTCAAACATGATCATACCATCGACTCGACTTGTACAAAGTGCTTTCACAGTGGGGTCTTTCCATGAAGGCGGGCATTGGTTAACCAATAGTACACTGTGTACTACGAAATTATAACAGCCATAAAGCTTGGGATCTATCCAGGTTTCTGATTGGATATACTTTGAAGTGTTACATATGACGTCATAATCAAAACAACAATCTCCAAAAGCAGCACAATCAGGGTCACATCTGCAAGAGTCTACACGGTTATGATGACATCGACCTTCACAACTATTGACAACGTCGATGGAAAAGGGAATATCTAAAAGGTCGTCCAACAAAGCTAGATATAAGAGACAAACAGTAAAAAATCATACTACTGTTGAATAAAAGACAAACGTAAAATATTAATGCAAAATTATAGTAAACATATTAGGGACTAGTAATAAATTAGTATTAAGCACATATAGGTTCCAGCGAAAAGTGTCAAGCAAAAGGTGTGCCATATTTTGCAGCCAATATTTTCTGACATGCTTACTTGTTCGACAAAAGTGACGAGTTTCCGATAACTCATACATAGAACAATTTCCTTCTACGATCAATAAAAAATCCAATCTGTCATATTTGATTATTCCTACATGGCTAGAATTTAGCTTTGGTGTTTTGTCTTCGGAATCGTAAGTATTCCTGTCACAATCTTAACTCATTGCGGTACGTGATGAGAGTATCCCACAAACAGGGTACCATCTGTTATGACTACGTACTTGAAGTCGGTAATAGTATATCGAATTATTATGTACGGGTATCAAACGCAAATCATCTATGATGTCTAAAAGATATATGCGACTTTGATCATATTGAGTAGTGGCACCTGTAAATTAAAACATCAGAATAAGTCAGTAGTGGTATGCTATATACTATTAGGTAAAGGATTTAGTTGTGCAAGGAAAGGGTCCTCAGGACCAATGATTTTCTTCCCTATTTTCGTATTGAAAATGCATATTTACGTATGCTGGAAGTTGTGGTAAATGTTTGACTTTGAAAAGACTTCATGAGGAAGAAGTTTTGAAATCCGTCGAGACTCTAATTAGAAATATATAATTTGAAAACATAACAAACTTACATTTAACGCCGGCACGGTAGCGTTGACATTCACAACTTCGACTAACAGAATCCCTGCAACTAAACCGATGAAACTCACCACCACAAACATGAAGCAGTACAGGATTGAAATACACTTCACTTTGAGAATCTGTTGGACCTTCAGGAATGGAAAGAGCTGCAAGTGCGCCATTGAAACCTGCTTGTTCTGCATGTTCAATTCTCCAAGAGTTAACACAGATCATACCCCAAGACAGTCCATTTGAGACTTCAACAATATTGCTTTGTCAAGTGGGTTTCCAATTAATCTAGTAGATATTGTATTGTCTGAAAAACGTGGACGGTATATAATATATTTTCAATGTCACAAAAATGGCGTTTCGCACACATTTTAGAGAGTTTTAGAGAGTTTGCAAAATACGATTCAAAAGCACAAACTTCAACGTCTGCGGGATTATCTATGCAAAACCACCCTGCCATGACATTCCTAACATAGATGGCCAAGTTCATGGAGAATGTTATAAACTGTTGTATGCTTAGCTATTTCGTTTTTTCTGTAGGGAGTATGTTTTATCATTAAAGTCGGATAATAATATAATGAAAAACAAAAGAAATAGACTTACAAATCCTAATGAAACAAAGTCAAACATAAGAATAAATTTTTTCTAGATGCTTATTTTCCTTTGCTTATAATTTTCCTCATAATACAATGAAAAACAAAAGAAATAGATTTACAAAACCTAATAAAACAAAGTCAAACATAAGAATAAATTTTTTCTAGATGCTTATTTTCATTTCATTTATAAATCTATTACTTTTGTTTTTCATTGTATTATGAGGAAAATTATGAGAAAAGAAAATAAGCATGTCAAAAAAGAGGTATTCTTATGTTTGACTTTGTTTAATTAGGATTTGTAAACCTATTTCGTTTGTTTTTCATTACAAAAGAAATAGATTTACAAAACCTAATAAAACAAAGTCAAAGATAAGAATACCTTTTTTCTATATGCTTATTTTCATTTCTCTTAATTTTCCTCATAATACAATGAAAACAAAAGAAATAGATTTACAAATAAAACAAAGTCAAACATAAGAATAAGTTTTTTCTAGATGCTTATTTTCATTTCTCATAATTTTCCTCATAATACAATGAAAAAGAAAAGAAATAGATTTACAAATCCTATTAAAACAAAGTCAAAATTTTAAGGCATTCAATAGAGGGCGTGAATGTGAGTGAGGCCTGAAAACCTCATACTAAATTGCCCCTAAATCGTGACATAGCTGTCAAGCATCAACACAATTTGCGCACTTTTTAATTTGGGTGTAACACTATGACTCCAATGAGTAAAAACTCCAATATTTTTGGGGGAGGGGTGGATCAAAACAATTTTAGACCATAAGGCCCTTTACAATTCTTAGTTTCCTGTTTCACGCGCGCGTCCAAAGTAGAGAAATTATTTTATTTTTATTTTGGATTTTCTCTTTTAGAATAACTTTTAATGACTTCCATTTGCTACTTTCTGACTTTGCTTATATCAACTATAATGATGAATAAACAAAGAACATAACTGTACCATTACTTATGTATAAAATCAAACACAATTGTAAAATAATTAAATGCATCCTAGTCAAAAAAGGTTGATGTAGGATGCGACACTTGTTTTAAAATAAAGAAAATAATAGATAATTAATAATTAAAAGTCGCCTCATCCCTTGTTTTCAACCATGAAACAGGAAACTAAGAATCAATTGTGAAGGGCCTAAAAGGGGGAATAAAAAAATCTAATTTTTTTTTATGTCCGAAGTTCCAACTTTTATTGTATTTTTTGTGATGTGTCCTGAGTAATTTTATTTAATTATTTAATAACTTTGTTTGCAAGCTGAAAGTATGTCATGAGATATAATTATGAGACTGTTGAGACAAGGGGAATCACCTTGGAAGTAATCATGCAAGAGTTTGTGTGCTATGGCCTGTTTTAAGGGAATTCCCTTTCATTCATCAAGTGATCAAAACAAATTGAATCGTATCTAATTTTAGATTGTTTGGGGGAAACCCCTCTTCATCTCTAGAAGATTCTCTTTATTAATAATCTGGGGTTTATCCCTTGGATTGTGAAATGGATAAGATTTGGGAATCACCCACATGAAGTGTTGTAATATGACAGAATGGTCTATCAATAGATTTTGGGTTTTCTGGTGTATAAAAGCTGGAAGCTTGAGTTCGCACTTTACAGAATGTTATGAGGGATTGTAAAATGATCATAATTGTCTTCTGCTCCATGAATCCAACTATACCTCCTTTTTACTGGAGGAAACCCTTGGCAAGCAAGAGTACATTAGGATCTCCGATTCGTAGGCCCCACACATGACCACCTAAACAATAACTAAATAATACTCAAGTAAGTTTAAAACTGCTGATCAGCAGACTTGAGTCATGTAGGCCTGAGTTAATAGAAAACAGACCATCAGGCTCATTCAAAGAGAACAGCCAATTGTACAACATAATAGGCCTATAAGGGTTGGAACATGAAACAGCTAGGAGGACAAGGCATTGGAGCTAAAGAGATCTCAAACATTGCAGTTGATTGTAGGAGAATTAAGGACTTAAAAAAACTCACCAAAACTACGAATACACCTTTTACAAGTGCAGGTGGTGTAGATAAGAAACAAGATAATAGAGAACAGTTAAATAATATTGAAGATGCCAAAAACAAGTGATATTTTCCCCTAGACTGATGAAGCATTATAAAAAAACACTTATTCACCTTGAAACTTTATTTGAAATGTCACATCAAAGGCTGATGATGTAAAACATGATGATTTCAAAAACTGCAGTGTATACTACTCGCCATATACGGTAGGCTAGGTTGCTTTAGGCCAACATGTGGAAAATATTTGACACCACCCTCCCTATGCCACTATATAAAATAAAGTACACTTATTTAATACCACAAACTGCTCATATATGTGAACAATTGAGGACACTAAGATTAACATTTCATCAGCGATAACTTATGTTATAGCAATACAAGTGTGTAGGTCATTGAATTCCCTGCGTTAAAAGCAGTGCAAATCTGCCGAATTCGGCAACCTTAATTTCAAACTTTCAGAGGGTATGTACAGGGGGGTTAGAAATTTAAAAAAAATTTCATTGTTGTTTTCTTGTTTAGATAGGTCATCTACATATTTTAAGATGGGTAAAAAAAAAGTTGGTCCTAATGACCCCCCTACCCTTAAAGAGGCATACCGAATTTGACGCTGATACATTCCGTAAAACGGTCGATATGACATTTTAAATTGGGCAAAAAAGTTTTATTTTAAAATTTCGGTGTTTCTAGAACAAAAACACTTCCTGAGGATCATTTTGGGTCAAAGGTTACTTCCGGGTCAAAAGTCACTCTTAAAAAAAAGAAATTTTTTATTTTGAAATTTTTTTCTTTGAAATTTGAAGAAAAAAAATTCATAAATTTTTTTTGAATTTTTTTTTTTGAATTTTTTATTTTGAAAATTTACAAAATGGCGGTATTTACGGTTGACCTTCCAAAATGGCGGCTTCCGGTTGACCTTTGACCTTGGTTGACCTCGTGACCTGGAAGACGTCCTGGAAGGCCTATTTACTACTCGGGTACATTTGATCAGGTGCTTGTATTTTGACAAGTCATTCAATAGTCAGAGATATATAATTATGAAGTGTTAAAAATTGTCTTACTAGTATCTACCTATAACTTAATTTGAGGTTTGTGTCAGTTCCTTCTGGTCTGCTCTTTAAATCACTAAAAAGCTGCAATACTATGTATCTTTGTTCTTCTTTAGTGTTGACAATTTTTACAATGTATATAGTACAGATTATTAATTTATTATCACTGATATATACAACTAAATCATGTTGCATTACAATTATAGGCGGAGGAAGCTTGGAGAACCGGGGTACACGCCCCCCTATTTTTTCCAAGGGGGACATCCCTCTAAAAATCCTAATAGAAGAAAAAAACAAAAACAAAAAAACAAGGAATAGTTTGCCATGCATACTCGTGTTTTGTTACCTGGTTAACATCACAAAATAGATCAAGGTTAACATGATTCAATGGGCTTTGATTTTTTTGCCGTGTTTCGAAACACGTGAGATATGGCAAACTATTATTTGGTTAAAATGTTTTTCCATGCGGGACAATTTGAGATTAATTTTGAGAGTATTTTTGTACCCATGTCAAAACATACTTTTTCTGAATCCTAATAATGAGAGCAATACAATAAGGTTTTATAGATGCCTAGATGGTTTATGATCCATATTCACCCAATCGGTTTTGATCCCATATCCATATTCGCCCAATTATGAAATTTGACCCTTTCATTACCGGCAGTTTTAGTTTAGCAAGCAAAAACATTGCTGTTGCCATGTTGTCCAGGAGTACCCATTATTTTACTTCAATTGGCAAGTCTATATATTGCTCAACTTCCACATGTTTCAGCTAGCAAATGATAGGACTAAAAGGATATAGCAAATTTTCAAACACGACAGATTTAAGAGTGAAGTGGGTAAAAAGAAGTCATACAGTCAGTATAATCCTACAGTGGGATTCTTTTGCTGTGTCCTATATACGGGGAGGAGATTCAGTTACTGTTAATAGTAGTCTTTTTTAATCACTGTTATACGGGTTACTTTTATTCTCTACGGGAGCGGGTATACTCCACTGATGCCTTCAGCAACTTAATCTTCCAATGGTCAAAAAGATTTCATGTAAAACTTTTAAAATCAATTCTAAACTCTGTGCATTTACGAACCGCGAAAAACGGGTGATCTCATAGTTCATATAATTCAAGCGTTTCTGTAAAACGTTTTATGTTTGCTAGGTTAGTAGCACGGTATGGGCCCTTGTCTGCATGCATCGGGTGATGAACGCCTGTGTGTGCGCAACGAGGAAGTGAACCGACTAACTCGTGATTGGTTAGTATTTTCATTAAGGAACAATCCGGCAAGTCACAACATTATGCCTTATATGTTAGAAAAACAATTATCAAGCACAAATCACATGGTTTTATTTAAAACAAACTCATATTTAGCATCTGACAATTTTAGACAAACATTTTTAGAGCCAAAATGCTAATTTTTGGAGAAAATCCCAAAAAACGGTTTTTTGGCCCAATTTTTTTTTGGTCAATGTAACAAAAAACATCTTGGGCTAAAAAATTTCATTAATTTTTAAAAACTAGATAAAAATATCTAGGAATAGTTTTTTGGGGGGGAATTTTTTGTCCAAAAATTTGCACAAAAATGGTAAAAAAATGCTTAATTTTCCAAAAAATCATAAAAAGCCGGAGTTTTCACCTAAATTTCAAATATTTTTTGAAGTTGGTCAAAATTTACCTCAGTGTCTGGCTGCCATCTCTCATTTGCTTTGGTCGTTTTTAACTTCTCCCATACTGTGGAAAGGGAAAGAAATTAATTAATAGACACAAATTCATAACTTTATGAGCATTCTTGAAAGGATTCCTGAGATATTGTATCCTATGAACCCATTTGTGTTTTTTTCCTCCAAAAAATTAAGTTACAAAACTATTTGAACATTCTTTATTAATCAAAGAAAAATATAGACAATATGATGGAACTCTTCAATGTTATTCCATAGTTCAGTGAAAGTAGTGCAACTATGTTTGATGTGAATACATTAAACCTTCCTCTTTCTCCCCATTCACCCAATCAAGTGCTTTCATCAACATTTAATTGGAATCAATGGTGGCAATTACCATTTAGTATACCTGAGTGTGCCCACATTATTTCCTAGGAGATATTGATTATAAGAGGTGTGTATGGACACCTTGCTGGTTATATTCTATATTTCATGGTGCTCACAGATATTTGTGTATAATATTGGTTTCAGTAGGCAAAATGCTTGACGGCATTGTGAACAACCCGCAACTAACTTTGAATGCCTGAGTAACATCAGCCTGAGTAACTTATGGGTCTATTCAAATATAACAGGCCAAACTCCACACATGATGCAAACGTCAAATATAATTGATGTGCAAGATCAACAGTTAACCCTGTGTTTCACATTCTAAATGCCCTGTTTGAACAAGGACACATACCCAAAAACATCACAATGGTCAAGGTAATATGTGATGCGATCAAGCAAAATTAGCCAAAGATATGAGCAATTATAAAGAGTTTCTTAACAATAGGAAAAAAAAGGAAATGTGCCCTTTGTTTGGCTATATCTCAAAATCAATATTTCCGAGTTCCGACTGATTTTGCTTGATCGCGTCACATATATTTCTTTTCTGATAGTTAACTTGGCCTTTCTATCAAGCAAAACTTTTATTCTTTTAGAGAATAAATGATAGGATTTTGTCTTTTGCCTATCCAATATCGTGTCATAATGGATGGGCTGGCCAAACTACAATAAAAATATTGGCCAGCCAATCCATTATAACACGATATTGGATAGGCAAAATACAAAATGCTATCTTTTATTCTCATTCTTATTCAGTTTTAATGTAATTTTTGCGAGAAAAAAAAGAAGTTACTTTTGTGAGGACATCCCTGTTGTTTTAAATGAACGAAACCATTACGAACATCTAAGCCGCCGAATCGCGTTCTTAGTTCTCGCACGTGTATTACGCGAACGCATTATCGCGCGATCATTGAGGAGCAACAAGCGTGCCGCCGTTGCGTGGCGGCGCGCGCCTTGACTAATATCACTATCAACTATTGTGAGATATTATACACCAGAAAACCAATCAAATTATGTGAATTCTTTACAAGACGCACCCATTGAATAAGAATTATGTATAATTGTTTTTAAACAAGGTTAAAATTTCTTTTCTGCCAGTATAATTTGCCATGTTACAAAGCATACTTACATGCTAAAGCATCTTCTATGAGTGTGACGTTGGCAAAATGAGCTGTGTTTGGTATACCCAGACAACGCATACCATGAGCATGACGCCATTCCTGTAAAACAATCAAAAATATTATTTTGGTCCATCCACTGCATCGAAAGAGAAATAAGCAAAACCACTAAACTGCTCACTAATTAATAATTGCTGCTAATGATCAGATTCACAGCTTGGTGATCTCTGGCACATTTTTGTGACACATTAAATGATCTACATGGTTAACAGTTGTTTTGTATGTCAAAGGACTGTTAATTGGGCAGTGTGTCCAAGGGGTTATTTGTGGTTGGGTATTACACAACTGCATTCTCACCTATATTGACAAGTCAAAATGTATGCCTGCCCAGCCAGACTATGCATGAAATATTATTGCTGCACATACGTTGTGTTCATCTCCCAAGTCACTACTCTAACTTGTAAATATGTATAATCATAGCACACTGGTGTCGCTTATGCAACTGTTGTAATTGGAAACTTGTAGTATAGTTTCACGTGTACATATATTACTCTCAAATTATGCAAATTGTGTGGTAAAGCAAGCATTCTGTTCAAACATCATATGCCCACTCACAATTGAAAGTAATAAATCAACAGATCAAGAGTACATTGGGATGCTTAGTTCACATAATACCATCAGCATGATGGAGAGTGTTTCCTGAAATGTCATTCAATGGTCATAAAAACAGCTAAACTAATGTAAAGGTACGATATTAAAAAAGAGTATCATTATACCGAAAGCCTTCCTCTAATAAATATCCCCAACATTTTTTCAACCAAACTGTTCCATAAATGCTGCCAAAATACCATACAGTACCCAAATTTTTGAACATACGGTCGCCAATTTCACAATATTCATGTGTGCGGCCATTGTTATCGACAGTGTTTACAGTACTTATTTGTAGAAATGCCTTATTGTTAGTGGAGCACTGCCAGATGGTACTAACAATGTTTTTAATGTTTTATCATTGTAAAAAAGACCTCTAATTAACACCCATTTCCCACAGAGCAAAAACAGCATACTTCAGAATAACATGTTGATGTCAATAGTGGTTTAACACATGGATTGGACTGGCATCATCAAGAGAGAAACCAACCCCACTTTCAATTTGGATGGGGCATGAGTACTTTTCATAACTGTATGACTCTGTTGTGAACATCTAGAGACACCAATAATGCATTACAATCCCATTGTTGGATTTGATAAGACTCAATTTGTCAGTTCATCTCAAATGGTTGGAAACCATCAAGTTTAACTATTCTAAATTCAGAGAGTGCTGATGAAGATTTTTGAACAATCTCATCTACACATGTCTTCCACCAGGACATACAAATGCTTACATTTTCTTCTATACTTATTTTGCTACCCTTTGTGAATACCTGCTGAATATCTTAAAAGCGGGTTAACTATAAACTTACAGCAAAATGTCTTTGGAATGCCTTTGGTCCCCTGTATGTCTGGTTACCACATATTTCACATGCATAGGTTATGTTGAGACCATGCAGTTTGTACAACCAGTATGGAATCGGCTGAAAAAGGAGAAAGAAGCAAAATAAATCAAGTATTCATTGCATGCAATACAGTGTCAATTACAGAGATATCAAAGTTGATTTGCACTTTTCACTTTGTCTGTTTGCTTTTAATTCAATTTTACAACTCAATTTATATTATTCCTGAACTATGCCATGAAATGAAACGAAATTTTCAAATTTAAAATGCTTCAAGTGTTCACATCTGTTGAACTGTTAACATAACATTTCATTTGCTGAAACAAATAACCACCTCAGCAATTTTTTTAGAAAACTTAGTTAAGTACACAAGTACCAAATGCAACCAACGATTTATGCTTCAATGTACGATGTTTTTACATCTTTTCCTTTCTTCATTACATCAATTCTTTAGAACAACTACAATATGATATATTGCTAATAGAAAACATATCTCTTAAGATATACACTTCCTTCCCTTACCTTCCCATCCCAACCCAATGGTAGGTTTTTAGGATTGTATATGACTTCATCATCATCATCATCACTGTCGCTATCACTAAAGTGCTCTTCCTCATCATCCTCACGCTCTGCGTCTGTACGGGCTTGCTTACGTTGTATATTCTCACGGGTAGCAAGACGTTGCTCCTGTAAGTATTTCAAAGGTCAGAATGATGCTGTTAGTATGTAAGTTTCCTTATGCCGAGACTCAATAGCAATGGGACTGTAACATTTTTCACCCTGATGTGGCAGTGACGTCAGTGCGCATTTCAGTGGGCGTAGCCTCAAATCGCTAACATTCGCTCAAAGCGCTGGTACACACACGCTTTAAAGATGCTGCATAGAAATGGTATAGAATATGTATTACAAAACAAACAAGCAACAAGATCTTGTTATAGCAACAGATAAGAACTCACTTAAGAACTCACTTGACTGCATTATTAGTGTTTCATTGTAACAAAATGTTCACATTAATCTAATAAAGTGTGCTGAGGCTTGTGGATCAACGTCTAGGCACTGTGCCTGTGCGTATATTTTGTTCAAATGTATGCTTATATAATATGTATTCTGATTTTGATGTTTGTTTAGGTCAAGGTTTTGCCTGCATTAAAAATGTTGTTTTTCATGTTTTTTATTGCTGAGAGCGTGGATGCCGGTCATCCATACTCTCTTTTTATTTCCTGCCGCATATAAATGAATTGTTTTTATCTAATATTTTTGCTTTGATATATTTGTATTTAACCTTTCCTATATCATGCTATATTTGCTTGCCTATATTATGTTTTGTAACTGTAATTTACTAGTTATTGCTTGCCTGCTTTGTAAAACCATCACTTTTGAGTTTCAGTCTTTTTCGCCATGTTTTGCTCTCCTTCTGACTTTGTTCTTAAGCGTGTTGGTTCTTTTAATGTTTTTGCTTGTATAATTTGTTGTAAAGCGCATTGAGGCTCTTTGTAATAATGCGCTATATTTACTTAAAAGTGTCCGTTTATTATTTTTTATTATTATTATAAATCACTGCGCTTTTCTTTTTCTTTTTAAATCTGTCTTGGCAATGCCACTTACCCCAAGTAATTCAGAGAAGAAATACACCTGTGATTCCAAGAATCCAATGTCCTTTTGTCTTTCTGAATTATCTCTGCAAATAAATAGAATGATGTTTTATAGTGATTCCATACAATTTTGGAGTAACATCTACTATCTTAATGACAGTTTTATCAACGGTGGGATTCAGTGAGCCAAGATAGCCTGTGTATCTTAATAATTATGGTTTTAGATGCTAGTGTTATCATATAACAGTAACACACCAGGATATACAATATTGTACCTATTTTGGATGCACAAGGCCCTGCAAAGGAAAATGATCTGATCAGGAGCAGCATCCCCGTCCAAATTTTGGTATCGGGAAAAGATGCAATAGTTTTTCTTATTCATCTTGTGAAATATTAAGGTGGGTAACCCATTTTATTCACTAGTATTCCACAAGGTCCTTGAAATAGTGATGTTTTTATCTTATATATCAAACTGAAATTAGAACGAAAGAAAGTACTTACTTTTTCCCACCATTCCCAGATTTGCTTTTGGCAAACAATGTAGGATCCAAGTTGTCTAATGGTACGCCTTTGGTGCTGAATAATCTCTGTGCTCTCTGCTCTAATGTACCACCACATTTAAGACCTAACGCCATCAGGGCTGATTTCAGACGATCTAACCCCAACGATGCTAACTCCTGAAAGACAAACAAAAAAGGTCAAATGTATAACAATGTGTTGCTGGTTTGATAATTTTATTTTATTTGATCGTTTGCAATTCTTCTATATAACGTAAGATGCACCTCAATGCTTACAAGAAGCTCAAATATTGTACATCAAAGTTATACACTTGAATTCCATCAAGAGTCATCACACCACCATAGAATCAGGTTAGTGTTATTATTATTATTTATGTTGTCTAATCTGTTCATTTAAATTAGGTAATCTTTTTGGGTTCAAATAACCAAATTGATTTTCTTCATGGCATACTTCAGATCACAAGACATACCTAATACAGAAATTCATAGGCTCTTACACGCTTGTTTCTTTTATTATTTTTACTTTGATGCGCTGTATATTATACTCAGAACAATACACATTAATTTTTAGAACTCTTACCTCTGAGGAAGAGAAAGCAGACAGGTCTAAATGAGCCCCAGCATGAGTCATTGCACTTGTAGCTTCTTTCTGTATGATAAAGTTGAAAAGTGAGTTATCAGCCAGTGAAATACACATTTTTCGGACAATTTTTCCTCTGCTGTTTTAGTTAAAGCATTCTTATTCTCACACAACCCAGTACCCAGGTGTAGTCACCTGAGGTAAATGATGCAATGTCAGATAAAATGTATAGCACTTTAAATATTATGGCTGTTTTCTAGAAATCAGTGGATGGCATTATCTTCATATGATGTAGTTGATTCAGGTACTACATATCGTCACCCTCATAACCAAAGTGCCTAAGTCATTATTACATGTTTCTCATTTGCAATTTTGATTTTCTGAGTAATAAACCCATAATTAATCAAATTTCCAGCCGCATTCTTCATCTTGTGGAATTCATCTCTTTTGATGTATTCCACAAGTTAATGGTTACGTGGGTGACGATATACAAAGAAAGAAAGCTATTAATCCATTATTTGAACAGACTTTCTGAACTGCACAAAAATAATTCCAGAATACCCTCTCTTTTCTGATTTTAGATTAAAGTACAATGTAGTGGTTTAAGGTTTACAAGTTTTCTTAAATATAAAGTTTATAATTAAAATATAGGTTTTATGATTTTGGTTAAACATCAAGTGTGGAGGGCAGATATTCTGGACTATACACGCTTGATGTTCAAGTGTCAAGTGTATTTTGGTGTATCCAGAAATCAACATCATGTAGCACAAACACACAGCACATATGAACTTAACAGTAATGTTAGTCGGGCTCAGAATATGGACTTCAGCTATTTTTCAATAAAAACATATCACAGATTGGTGTCACAATGATCCACATAAGAAGAATATAGCTTGAACTTCAATGATCCATTTCATAAATATTACAATGCTTGAAGAGTAAAATTGATTGTACATACATGGCATGGCAATACACTACAAAGTTGATTTCTCGAAAGTAGTTTATGATATCATATGGATCTAAATAATGCAAGATTTTAAACCCTATCATACATTTACGAGAAGCTAAAAGCATAATGTTCCCATCTTTGTGATTGTGATAAGTATATATTATTAATGTATATTACAACTGTATGATCTTGATTCCATTATTCCAAGGCACTGTGGCTGAAGTAAAGAGCAAAACAATACCATAAAAACTCGATAGTTAGCATATGTGCTTACTATCAAGCACTTTTAAAACATGCAAACATGAAGTGCCCCATCCACAAAAGTGTAAAGGTTTTTTGAGCAAAACATCGATACACATAGTTACATATCATATGAACAAATAAATCTGCAAATTTGTGTCTCAACCCCATTAGCTCAGTTGGTAAAGCGCCAGACTTTGGTACAATTTGGTACAATGTTTTTAAAAGCGCTCGATAGTAAGCACATGTGCTAACTATCGAGTTTTTACGGTATGACAACATGGTAACATAACAATTATTGATTTCAGTAAGTAATGGTATCACTTACCGCCCATCCAGGAAAGTTTCCTCCTTCCCACTGTCCTTCAAAGTCTTTCTGTATTTTACCCATCTCCTCTGGAACATCTAGCATAGGTTTTAATCTCCTGGTATAACCCTGAAGGTAGTCTAATAATAGCTCCAAATATCTGAAAAATAGATTATTTATTTTGCTTAATTTTCATTTGTTCTTTCAATACTTTTAATGTATCATATATAGAATTCCATCTAAAAGCATACCTTTAAAATTTTAAATTAGTGGGTTTTTTGTTGGTTTTGGACAGAAGAGACAAAAAGCAGACACCCTCCATAAAAACACTATGCTAGATTGGTCTTACAAACAATAATACATGTTTGAACAGCTGCCTGTATCAGTAAAATAGTTGCTCAAAACCCAAATAGGGTGTCTGCCTTTTGTCTCTTACATCAAAAAAACACACCTTTCGAGGCATCTACACCAATGTAGATGGAATTCCACTGAATGTATATAATTGTAACTTAAAATTCATGTATTTTGTATTACCAGTATGTGTTTGAATGAATGGAATAACATACGTCCCAAATAATGCAGCCAATTTACTAGACAAGCTTGCACATACCTTGACTTATTTCGAGCACATCACACCATGTGAAAACGACCGAATGCTCTCCCATTAGGCAAACCTTGTAATTTGCATTATTTTGAATATAGCCTGCATAGAATGTTTCATCAACTAGCTAAATACTTTTGAAACTTGTTAAGAATTTGACAATTTGTCTCTAGGTTTTCAGTTCATTTTTACATGATGTTTAGGTTATACTGGGTGAATGACCAACACCAAATTTGCACTTACCTTCTGTATTCCGCATTCTTCCTGTCTTTGGGTATTTCAAAAAGGTGGTCACATATTGCCAGGTAGGTTAGATAATCTACTTTCTGAAACAGACAAACAAGACACAAACAGATCAAGATAAACAACAGGCAAAGTCAAAGAAGAAGAGGATGAGAAATCATGAGAGTGTCTCCAAACAATATTTATCAAATCCACTGAAATTTGTTTTACGGACAGACTCTTGCAGGCTATTCAGTAACGCCAAGCAGTATGTTTGTTAGACTATCAGCAGACAAACCATCTCTTTGCCTTATTTACAAATGACTTGCAAGTGTAAATATCACATCTGCAGACAATGCAAAATAACTAGATGTTCTCATGATTAATAATTTCAGACTTTCTAACAAATACTTCTATTTTTACAACATAAATATCAATTTAAAATAAAAACAAAATTATCTTTGATCAAACTAACCCATTGTCTTGAGATCATATCATTATTGCTGTAGATAATGATAATAATGATGATAATGATGATGATGATGATGATGATGATGATGATGATGATGATGATGATAATGATGATGATGATGATGCATTTATTATGCGCCATCTATCTAAAACAATTAAAAATTAACACACAATTATACAAACAGTCACATAGAAGTCAATTGTCATTTAAGCAATCTTAAACAGATGAGTTTTTATAAGTCTTGATATTAGAAGGTGCCATGTCATGGAGCGCTTTCCAGGTGAGAAGAAGAAGTTTGCAATGAATAAGATACCGCATTGGTAGCCAATGCAGACGTTGTAAGACAGGTGAAATATGATCAAATTTTCTAGTCCTTGTGAGTATATACCTCTCCATAGACGCTAAGTGTCAGGTCTTTAGGGGTGAGTGGGGATGTGTATGTGCATGTGTGGGTAGTCAATGATTCCATATGGGGAGTTTGTGATGCATATGTGTGTGCACCTTGTTTCATTTTACCTCCACATTTTTGAGATTGATATACTTGTGATAGCATTCATGCATATCCAAGTATTTGCCATATCCCTCCTCATCAGTGAACTCAGCCAGGCTCTGCATTTCTACTGTAGGATTTTCACGCTCTTCTGATAACATCTCAAACTCAATGGACATAGGAACAGAAATCTGAAAATAAAAGTAGTTAACAAACATGTATGTTCATACAAAAGGATCTATTGAGAACTTTTCTTATTATTAATCAAAATCGTGCACTGTGATTTATTAAAACACATCATATGAGTGCCCTTTATTCTGCAATAATGGGTCAAGCAACGTAATAACACATTCTATGCATAGCATCATGCTTGTTTACACATGTATACAATATTTCCGCAATACATGCTGTAACTTGCTCCACCCTGAAGTATACAACTTTCAATATTTGAGGAAAAAAGTTACATTTTCCTTTAAACCGCACGATTTTGTGGTAATTTTGGAATAGAAATAAAGGTTCTATCATTATCCAGTTTAAATATTATGCAGTTTTGTTGTTGTTTTGTTGTATTCTTTACATCTAAATAATATGTCTTTGGTAGTTGTGCCTCACCCATTATTCAAGTTTTTACTGCCTCAGACACATTGATTGGGTGTAACTGTAAAGGGTACTACATTGCGCGCTGCCAGTTGATAGGGCCTGCTTTAAAGAGTTTGTTGGCAAACTATAATAACTGTATAGGCTTAGGCCTACATTAAATGCAGAAAGTCTACCCAAAATAACTTGGCAGCATGTGCAGTTGTGTGCACACAACACGATTATTGGCGTTATCTTGTGGTATGATCTTAGAAGATAATATCAAACAGAAAAAAAAAATGTGTGTTTCATTGAAGTCGCAAACTGACAGATATTTGACAATATTTTTACTTGGTTCACTTATTCCCTGACAATACATGTTATGATGTATGATATACTAATAATTAAACACACAAACTTTATTACCTCATTTGGATGTCTCCTGTGAAACTCTTTGATTGATTTCAGCCTGGTGTAGAATTCTTGAAATTCATTTGGACCAGACAGAGCTTGCACCTCTTCTTTACGTAAACTGGAATTGATAAAAGGCATAATTAAAATAACAAATTGGTTTTCGTCTATTTTAGATTAAAAAAAATAAAACTTCAAAAAAAACCATACTTCAAGAGCATGATCACTTTTTTGTTGTTGACAAAGTATGCAATAAGATATATGCAACAAAATTTTACTGTCTCGAAATGTACATTTAAGTGCTGTAATAACTTTGATTAAGATACATAGACTTGGCAGGGATAGCTTAGCTACCCTCCATTGGAAATAATCATAAATCTAGATTTGCACCTCTTATAATCATAACCATAATCTTGTTAATGATGTGGCAGACAATGAGATTTTGTCCCCCTGACTGGTAGCACTATCTCCCTTGACCCATAGACTAGATGTGTTGCATCCAAAGTACACTTGAGAGTGAGATTGACAAGGTTGTTCTTATTGCTGATATGAAAGATTGTGTTTCAGTTTGTTGCCCAAATGCCTGGATTTATGTTAGGCACAATCAAATCATTTTGGAGTAGAGCATTTTTAGTTCAAGTTTTAGTTTTCATTGAAAAAAGAATTAAAAAATAAAATTGATGAAGTGGTGAGCAAAATTAAAGTAAAAACGTAGTCATTTCATGAAATGTAGTTATCATTATATATGTAATATCAAAGATTTGACCATGGAGTACTACTACTACTTCTAAACTATCATTTGGCAAACTACTGTTTGACAAATGACAATGTACTAAAATCCCTGAAGTTGTGGGATCCTCAAGTCAAATTACAAATTTTCTTCATTTTTCTATTGGAATACACAGTTAAAACATGGTCTTTGATCAAAGATTTGATTTGATCATGACGTTCTACATGTACATCCATGATCTGACAAACAATGTACAAAAATCCTTGGAAGATGTGGTGTTCTGGGGCTTAAATTCAAAACTGTCTCTTCATTTTCCTATAGGATTATACAGCAAAGACAGGGGGGGGGGGTACTTGGTTACACACATTCTGTACTAAAGTGAGCGTCTGCATCTCAAAAACATAGTCACATTAATTACGTATATATATGCAAGTTATTTGTTTATATTGTAATGGGCGCCTTAAACCCAAGAATACAAAAGATCTCCTAAGAACCACAATATGTACATACCCATCTTTGTCCTCATAGAAATCTTTGAGTGTCCCTGTGCACTGTGAATATCTCTGAAAATATGCAAACAATTAAACAGTTTAAGTAAGGAATATCCAAGACAAAAACAATGTCCTTTATGGTGCAGTTGCTGTCAAATTGTAAAATCAATTAATGTACGGTATAAGATTATACATTCACTGAGATGTCCTACATGTACATATGTAGCGCTACATATCTTGGAAAACATCAGTAGCAATTTCTTTTTCAAATTGAAATGCAGGCATTAAAAACATGCATCTCCTGTTACAGTTCTGTAACATAAAAGACTTGACTAGCTTGTTACATTTGTCACTGATGTGGCAGACGACATGATATGAGTTTGGCAGACAGCCAAGTATCGATTTGACTCTTTGTTAAATTCATGTTACACATGAATTCTCTTGAATTAGCGAACAGAGGATCAACCATGCCGCACTACATTATTAACTAACACTGTATGCTGTGCACTCTTTCACTCATTAATTACATTAGGCACCATTAACTAATTGATATGCTGCCCCCTGGCTCTAAAGCACTGCTCCCCTGTTTACTAATTCAAGAGAATTCATGTACATGAATTTTTACAAAGAGATGAATCAATATTTGGTTGTATGAAAACTCATACAATTTTAAAAAGATACGTTCTGCAACAAAATGCCCTTTCTTAAAACCAGTTTACTTTGGAATCAGCAGTGAACTACCTGACTTGTACTATGTAGAGTAGCAGTGTGTTGTGCACATGATAGATACTTACATCAACTAGCTTCCTAGCACGATGATCTGAATTGATTTGTTCTCGATTCTGTGAAGAAAAAGGTCAAAATACTTTATCATTAGTGAATATAAACAGTGAGAGTAACGCTCTTGCTTGTAAATTAGACTGCAGAACTCAGTCTAAACCAATAGCATTAATATAAATTTGGATTCATTCCTCGGTTCCAGGCTGGGAAATAAGTGGAGGCCAGGGGCCAATTAGCCCCTGGTTCATTGAAAATAGCCCTTCCCTGCAGGGTTCACAGTTTATCGCGTTTTCGCGTCCACGACGCTTTTTGAACTCACTGGACCCGGAAAAAGTAAGATTATATGTAACATGAATGGGTCCAGCAGGCTGTGCTTGGACCCGAAAAAATCCCATCCAAGAAATAGAAAATATCATCATAGATTGTCATTGTGCGATAACCCAGCTCAATCGGCTCACAGCACATTTTTTAACAACTTTTCATTCATAAATTACATACAGTTACAAAAATTGCTGCAACATGATACACACCTCATCGCTATTTCATGCACAGATATTTGATCAGCGATATGGGGGGAACTGTGGAAGAGGTTGACTTTTTCGGATTGTGCAAATATTATGTTACAATAATGTTACAATAATAATGTCAACAAAACAGGGTCAATTCCTGGTGACATCGCGAAAACACGTTTTTGCGGTATGCGGTAGTTGTATATTAATATTTCAACCGAGCAAATATAACAAAATTAAACAAATAATTAGATGATTAAAGTAGTGCATGTTATAGGTAGTATTAATTGTAGTTCTTTATGAGAAAGTCGGCTAATCGCGGCAAGTCGTCTTTTACCCAGTAATTTGACTCGACTTTGGTAAGTTTTGGGTGCCGAATTCAGCATACTTTAATATTTATCGTTTGCGCCAGTACTGAAAATACATTTCCGGGTGTTTCTGAAGTTTCGTACATAAGTACAATTTGGACCCACAAAAATCAATTTGGGACCCACAAATTTCAACTAAATGGGATCTGAATGGGTCCAGCATAAAAGTGGACCTGGTTATTTGAGTTTTATTCAAATCCGACCCTGCAATTCACATAGTACGAGGAACCCATACCGTACTTAGCTCTGCTAGTACGGTATGGGTTGATGTGTATGCAGAAAGCGAGTGCAACGTAATTTCAATTAGAGCAATTAATAAACAGTACAAGGCTCCAGAAGCTTAAATATCTGCATGTTTGTCATAATATTAATTACACGGGTTGTTGTACTTCTTACCTAAACGTGCATGGCTGAAATTGTAATTAATACTCCATTATGAATCCAGAAAAAAATAAGTTTTCCTGAGCACACAATTTCAATGCAACTTCAACTTTTAGTGCCGTAAATATGAAATATCACATGATCAGGTGTCACGTGGTACATGTCAGCGCTACGTCATTGGCTCTGTGGAAAAGCGATGACGTCACTTTGTTTATAAGCTGTTTTGTGACTTTGATTTTAGTCCCGTAAGCTTGCACGTACCAAATTTTTTAGATGCGTTTTTCATCTTTTTTGGTGATTGTACATACAATGCAGCATATGGTTCTTTTCATAAGGAACGCAGGATTAGTTTGATGAACAATTTAGAGTGAGTATATGTGCAATTTACTGACAATCGACGCACTAAAAATGAGATGCCTCTTCTGTGCAAACTTAAAATAGGGCAGCGTCAATAACGAAAATGTCATACCGATAAATGACACGTCTGTTTTGCCCGGTTTTTTTAAGTTTGCCTTGCGAACTACAATTCACATCAATTCTCTCCAACCTCCAGTTAAAACTCTTTTTGGAGTATTTAAGAGGAAGCACTACCAAGTACCAAGCAAACTGTGAACCCTGCTTCCCTGTAAAACCCCCTAAACCAGGGCATAGTCCCTGGTCCGGCACACGATCATGTCAGAAATTAATATTTTGTTCTGGGTCCGATTATTCGGACTAGTAAAACCTAGTCCGAGGTGCTCTGACGATAACACTCCGATCGCCAGGCAATTTACGTTGGCCAGTGCAGTGGGACAACGGAACCGCTACGTGAACAAGCTATGTAAAACCCTGTGAACCAGGGGCAATTTTTTTACAAAGTAGCCCCTGGTCTAGCGCTTCTTATTTCCCGAAACTTACACTGCTGAGTAAGCTTAAAACTTAAAGTTAAATTTTGCTTTTTTAAGCTTACCGTGCTCTTTTTGTGTAAAGTTTCCTTCACCAACCCGCCTACTAGTCTTTCTCTCTCTTCATGGAGACGTCGTTGTTGCTCTAGAATTGTTTCCATTACACCCTGATGCTGATTATACAACTCAAATCCTATTAGTATCTGAAATTTATCAGGCCTGAAAGAGCCTGCCTGAAATTTATAATGAATTTTGGCGTCGCGTTGTCACAACGTCGCACAGTGGGCCAGAATCGCCTCAAAGTGTGCCAAAATTATAAACGGACAATCAAACGCATAAAAACACGGTAAAATGACTGTATCAGGGGTTTTTGAGGCTGCAGAATTCAATGGAGGCATTTTCAAAAATGTATGACGTCATCAAAATGCTGAACGGTGATTGGTCGATTATTTTTACAACAGTATTTCAAATGACATATGTTAATATTTTAATTGAAAAAAGCAAAATAGGGGTTCAAGGGGTGCGAAATTCAGTGAAGACATTTTCGAAAGCGTATGACGTCATTAATATGCTGATATGTGATTGGTCAATTATTCCTCTCACAGTTATTCAAATACCTGTGTAAGAATTATTATAAAACTTTCAAATCAGGGGTTTTAAGCACTGCGGAATCCAATAGAGCCATTTTCCAAAGCATATGACGTCATTAAAATACCGAACCGTGATTGGCTAATAACTCTTACAACAGTAATTCAAATGTACGGTTGGAAAACTATTAGCAAATAGCATATTCAAGGTTATACGGACTGCAAAATTAACTGACGGCATTCTCTAATACGTATGACATCAATAAAATGCTGACATTTTAATTGTTTAATATTATAAGCAAGCAAACAAACAACCAGCCAGACTAGATGTTGTGGGTGGTTTCTCTCACAAAATTTGTAAGTGATTCTTCCTGTCCGACTCCAAAACGTCGCCATTATCTTAAACGTAATTTTGGCCCTAATTTTCAACCCATCACTGTATACCAATTTCCTTGAAAAAAACAACAAACTTTGCCCAAATTTACCAACATGTGTCTCAAAATACACAATGACATACCGGTACTTGGTGCTTTCGTCTGTGGTGAAAACCCACTCATCGCTATACAAAAATTGGCGAAAAGCACTCCAAAAGGCAAGTCATATACGCATACCATATCAATGGGAGGGAGACCCCCACCCGGATGATACAACTTATTAATTTAATTCACAAATTTAATATTCAATTAACGAATCTAATATAATATATAATTCGCAGATTTAATATTAAATTCGTAGATTTAATATTTAATTTATTCAATATTAAATTCACAGATACCGGTATAATATTGAATTCACAGATTTGAAATTTAATTCTCGAAATTTATTTTAAATTCTCGGATTTTATATTTAATTCGCAGATTATATATTACATCTGCACATTTAATATTTGCGAATTAATTATTCAATTTGCGAATTAAATATTAAATCTGCGAATTCAAATGCTAATATATAACATTAAAATATAGGCCTACGGCAAATTCAATGTTAAATTCGCGAATTAAATGTTAAAATCGAGGCCTACTAGTGTATTTAAAAATTTCGAATTAAATATAACAATCGCAAAATAAATTTTAAATCTGCCAATTTGATATTAAATCTGAATTAATTAATTATAAATTAAAATTCGCAGATTTGATATTTAATTCGCAGATTTAATATTAAATCGGTGAATTAAATATCAAATCGGTGAATTAAATATTAAATATGCGAATTCAATGTTAAATTCGCGAATTGAATATTAAATTCTTGGCTTCTTCTATTAAATTCTAAACTTTATCCATCTATATGGCGGTTGTACGGTGTTCTCCCATCAAGCTATTAATAGAACTCGGTGCAGATGTTTGTACACGCTGCAGCGCGGTACATCTCTTTTCACCTGAATTTACGATTTTGTTGCCACTTTTACTGGCACAGGGCCTCATAAAACTGACTCCACTGCAGAAGACTGCAGAAAGCTGCAGCTGAATTTGGTACCATCACAAAGATTAACCTTTTCTGATTGTGCCTGTATAAGTTTTAAGGCGGGAATCAACGGGAATCTAATCTTTCGAGATCAAATTTGTTAAAATGTAATTTTTCCTTAGTTTCGAGGACGTTTAAGCCAAAATATTTAATTCCCTGAAGGTTTTCACATTCTTCATATCATATTGTTATATTCTACAAATAGTTTCTCAAATAGCTGTGAAAACACAGATGAATCAGAAATGTCAAAACAAAATGATAGAATTTTACCCCCAAATCATGATTTTTCTCATAAGAAGTAGATTGTGTCAATTTCGCGTGTTTATTATAAAAAATACCACCTTTAAGAACAAACCAGTGGGGAAATATTTTCAGAAAATATTCTTAGGTTCATTATCTTTCCAAATGGCATAAAAAAAATTCGAACATTGAAAGTCACTAAAGTAGGGTTTTGGCACACTTTGACTTTGGCCTGGCCCACTGTGCGTCGTTCCGATGCATGTGTTGTGCGAGTGCGTAACCGTCGATCTTCCTTGGCGAAAGGTCGTCAGCAGAGTTCATACTCCACCACTGCGCGACGAGGGGTTGGTATTTGACTAATAAGGTAACGCGTTTATCCAAGCGCAACAACAAACGCTTTACCTAATTGGCTAAAAACGAATCGCTTACGCTCAGCTATGTAGTCGATTCAGTTGAAAGGTCAAACCAGTTGAAAGGTCATTTAAAGGTCTGGAGTCCATACAACAACACGGACAACAACAACAGAACCTGAGAGTACCAAAATGAAAATGAATGTCAGAATGCTACTTTCTGTAGAATAGTCAGAAACTCTGGTTGTATCAGCACTAAAAACAGTAAGTTTGCCAGGAAGCTTGTCGATTCAAAGTGCATTTCGTGATCTCCGAATTTTCCACAAAATTTGTATTAATAATATCACAAAATTGTTTTGATATCAGCAGGACATTCCTCGTATTAAAGCCATATTATAACATTTTCATACAAAATCGATTAGCATTTCTTTGCCATAAAATGTTAGTTTTTACTGTCAGATATATCCCCTTTTATTTTTGAGCCGAACAACTACGGCAGAGCAAAGAAAATTGGAATTTACTACCAGCGCATATGTCGCCAATACGTACCACTCCTTCGGTCATGTTATGGTACGGCCCTTTGTTGTGTAGATCACCGTCGCGCACGCCGTGTACGTACTGTGTGTTATGAACATCGTGTATGCGTTCGACTAATAATTCCATCGTAATAATAAAACGCTGATTCGGCGTTTTATTCAAAATCTCGGATTTTGACCAAACTACAGCACCTAGAGTCTTGATTTTTTCAGGGTATATTGGTTTAATAAAGTACAATATAATCGTGTAAAAAATCAGTGAGGGCGTCCTCCTCAGCAAATGTTATAATATGGCTTTAATTCAAAATGCAATTTGGTGTATAAAAATAGTACTGTGCAAATGATGTTGCTTTCTGATCCCTTAATATTAAATGGCTATGTCTTAGTTAGAAGTTAAGGAGAAAAAGAAAATGTGAAGGGGCTGTGCAATAATTATGTGTACCCGGGGTGGTGAATCTCAAAGTGGTCTGCCAAAAATCGTTTGTAACCCCCCCTTTCGATGTGCCAAAAATCCTTTGCCCCCCCCCCTTTGACGTGCCAAAAAGCCTTTGCCCGCCCTCCCTCTTGACGTGCCAAAAAATCTTTGCCCCCCCCCTTTACACACTAAGATTTTGGGGACCCCTAATTTATAACCTTAAATTGTCTTATCATATAATGCGAGTAAAATGCGAGTGTAGCGAGCAGGAAATGTTGCATATTTGAACGTGTTCCTAATGTTTTCCTACACCTTTTTAGGGCGTAATATAGAAACGATGCCAAAATATCTGTGCCAAAAATCGCTTCCCCCCCCCTTTCGACCTGCCAAAAAATGCTTGCCCCCCCTTTTGGCCTGCCAAAAAATCTTTGCCCCCCCCCTATAATTCACCACCCCGGGGGTACACATAATTATTGCACCACCCCTAAAGGGATCAATTTCTAGCCTCCATATTAAGACCTAAAGTTAGACCTGGTCTAACTGTTTTGTGCATGGACTGTAGAGTCTTAATGACTGCATCATAGTAGACTTGTAATAATTGAAATTTCATATACTTGAATCTTTTCAGATGGCTGCCTCACATCTGTCATTGTGCAGATCCACTCCTGCAATAATTCATCCGTACAGAAGACATTGGACTGCCCTGGGGTTGACTTCATTTAGAACTGTAAATGTGCAGGTTCCTTTGGTCTTGCAAGGTGTGACATTATTCAGGACAACATCAACCCAGCCGTTTCACAAAGCAAAACATTTGAAACTTTGTTTCAGACTATTAGAGGTCCAAGAGGATTGTACTCTAACTGAAGCTAAAGAAGCTTATCTTCAACTTGCAAAGAAATACCACCCTGATGGCCAAGCTAAAATGGCAAATCCTCAAAGTTTTTCAGAACTTAAAGAAGCATACCAAACTGTGTGCATGCACCTGCAAAAGGAAGAGTCAAGTGTCCAGGACACAGGTGACGAAGAAATTGATGTAAAACACACCGCTCCACAACATAGACAGTTTCTTGCTTTTGAAGGCATTGGAACTGGTACACCTATTCAGAGAGAAAAGCAATATCAAGCATACAGAGCGCTACGAGCTGCTAACTTGGCAATGGATCATAAAGTTGAGAAGCTTGCCTATCAAGATGAAAGTGCACTTGTGGTGAAAGACAAAAAAGCTGCCCAAAAGATCAAGACAACTAATACGTTAGATAGGATGGTGGAAGATCTTGTACAGAAATCAATGGCTGATGGTGATTTTGACAACTTGCCAGGTAGTGGGAAACCATTGCCTGATAGAACTCACTACTGTCCATTCATTGATATCAATCAACATAATCTAAACCAGGTGATGGTCAACAATGGGTATGTACCCGAATGGATTCGTATGGAGAAGGAAATTAGGTTTGATCTGCAGGACATGAAAGAAGCTTTACTTAAAGAAAGACTAAAACTTGGTCCAGAACCATTGAATAAATACAATGAAAACAAGTGGAAAGGTCTTATTGATGCTTTTGCTGCAGACATCGCAAGCATTAACAAGAAGATTGATCACCTTAATTTAATAGTGCCAATCATAAGGTTACAGATGGTTCACTTCAAGGTAGAAAAAGAACTTGATAAGGTAGTAAAACAGTATGATGAGGTGAAACCAGATGAAACTGAGCAAGAATCTGGGTCAACCGGAGTAGATGGGACAGGAAATGGAAAATTGTATCAACTATTTGAGAAACTTAGTGAGAAGATTGGTTCCAGGATCATGCAACTATGATAACTTTATTGAAAAGACCCGCCTTTTTGCATGATTTTGCAGTGTCCATAGTCTAGTATTGATGATGCTGACACATGTAATATAATAGTATGTGGTATCATTACTATTATATAAAAACAAAGGTACCGTACATTCTTTTTGTGATCATAAAAAAATCACAGGAAAGAACTTTCTTTGAAATATTCCACTTTTAATACATGTACATACTGATCGACCCTTGTATCTACAGGGTTACCATTTTCAATCATCATATTTTTCACAAGTAGTATTGTAAGGAAAATCCAACTTCATACCTGAACACAGCAAACTTGTACAACTGTTGTGATACCAAGCTTGACATATTTTCTTTTTCATTGAAAACATTTTTAAAAATAACCATTTCCAAACCACACAAATATTGGATATTCATAAAGTTCATTTGAAGCTCAAGTGCTCTTGTTAAGCATCAGGATGTCAACTTATATCCAATTCAGGAATATTTGCTTGTGTGGTGTCTATCAACTTTAAATAATTTGATTTTGGACTTCGAAGTTTAAATCCTGTCACTAGAGACCTCAAAAACAACATACTGGGGGCGGCTAGATGAGCAAGATATTATCAAACATTTCTTCAAAAGCGTATTCTCTAGGCTTTCGTGTTGGACCCTCGATACACAAGATTCGGTTTAACGCATGTTATAAGAAAATTTTAGACAAGGAAAAGTCATCTAATAATCTATCAAAGTTAATGATTTCATTTGCTCAGTATAGGCCTATAGGATATCTTTTCCACCTTAGTCCTCATTTTAATGCAATGAAAAGGTGCCTTATACCAATTTATGCAAATAGAAATCCCAACATAAAATTAAGAAAATGTTTAACCCAGTGGCAATTTGTAATACCACGAACATTGCATCCATCATTTTGTGACCATTAAAAACACGGGATATTACTAAGTATTGTAACAGAGGGGAGGCTAAAATATCCATGATGTTTTTGAGAGAACCAGTTACAATAAAAAGTTTGACGTGTCATATTGCAATTTGTTGTATGTATTTTGTTTCTTTATATTTTGCATAACATTGACCGAAGAATTAGTCAAGTTGGATAGCAAAACAATTGTACAAGTTCCCTCAGCTAGCAGCATTTTAAAATAACAAAGGAACTTTTTGGACACCCTATAATACAGAAACAGAAACTAAAAGATTACGATTTATACAATACTAAAACAATGATATTAAGAACGGGATAAATAGCGGCATACAAACTGAAAATAAAACAAAAGATCATATAACAGGTCTGCATGTAACTTGATATATCATTAATTGGCCTTGATCTTGTAAGTTGAATAATTTTTCCATCCGTACCAAATAAAACTTTTCTACTTCCCACTTTACATGCTTTATATCAACTGAACGTTTGAGAAATAGTACACAGGGTAGTTATCTATAGTCCCGGTCTATAGTATACATCTATGTTCTTTCACAATGGTGAGTATCAACGACTCAGCTTCAATACCGATGGATACATTGCCGCCACAAGAACCATTTGCCCCACAAGCAAGTCAACCTGCTTCTCATCCTTCTCATTCTCCCGCACCGGTAAGTGGAATAAAACGACATATTTTGAACATGATCAGCATGATAATGCTCGAGAGCCCCGGTATCATGACTCATGAGGGAAACATATCCCGGGAAACATATCAATTTGGAAGCAAAAAGTAACCTTTTCCACAAAATTTGCAATTTAAAAAGATAATTGGCCATTGCTCATTAAAATGAGGCTAGTATATATTTTATGGACAATATAAGTGTGCTCTTTCATTTAATGACATAAAATTTGACAAATATTGTAAAGGAACACTTGGCTGCGAGGTTTTGACTTTTAAAACCTACATTTTGGTCAAAAATATTATACTTGGACAGGTCGTTCACAGATTTACCACATTCGCCTTGCTACATGTATAAACATTGAAAAAGTGTTTTTAGGGGGAAGTGTTATCTTTCGTTCGATATAAAAAGATTTTGATTAGATGAAAGGAACACTTGATGTTTTGACAAAAACCAATAACCGGGCCAATAACAGATGCCTATTTTCCACTAAATCTCACGTATACACAGCTCTTATGATGCTATGCACTCAACCTTGTAGTATAAGCACAGACTGCGTAGTGGCTCGGAAATATCTGTCTACTCGGGGGTATCGTGGTGGAAACCGTGCGTAGATGCATTTGTAAGAGGATCATTTTGTAGCCAAACCTCATGGTATAGATGTTTCGGTGGAATAAAGTAGGGAACCATCGTGAACAAAACTGACAGAGCTTTTTAAACTTGCTACTTTCTTTGCGTTTTTTTTTTTTTGTGGACATTGTTTTCAAGGTTGCAAAACATGGCAATGCTTCCAGTGGGGATGATGATGCAACCTCTGTTGGTAAGTTAATGGCGCGTGATCAGATTGTGGTCATTGTAACACATGATGTTTTCTTCCTCATATTGAGGCCATTGATCACCCAAACATTCTTATTCCAAATTGCTCCAGCGATTTGGATTCTAGAAGCAATTAATGTATATCCCAGTGTTACACTGTCAAATAAATATTACTCAAATTTGACTAAAAGGGTTAAATGTCAACATAGTAGTACTCAGATTGAGTCTAGTATTCATATTGAGTCACTTAGTAGGCCTACACAACGTTAATTAACTGAATTTTGATGAATTTTTACGGTGTTTTGGTTCAGGAAATCGTTGGACCTTTAATCTAAAAGATATTATTAGTATATCATTGACAAAAAAATGACAAAACTTTAATACAAATGTTTGTTTTGTTCCACTATACACAGGCATAGACTTTGACGACGGAACTGTAAGTATTGTTCCTGAAAACTTAAAAGGTGAATTTGTCATTTCAATGACGTAGCGTCATGGTGCACGCGGGGACACGTTCCCTCCATCAGATTCAAAATTCGACAAATGCTATCTAGATAAAAATTACCAGAAAGTATCCTCTACCCCTCAGTCAAACCATACAAAATGTATTCCGCTCATCACAGGGATTCCGAAAGAAAGAGTATAGTTTGACCGATCTCCGAAGTACAGTTATAGGCAAAATGGTCAAATATCAAACTTAAGCTGAGTTCCATAAAGCTGTCACATATTCAAAATGCTTCGATTTTGATCAAACAAAATAGTTTTAACGCATTAAAGCCATAATGTACGATTTCCGTCAAATCTTTAATTTGTTATGCTATACTTCAAATGCTGAAATATTACCAGTTATAATTGTCGCATGTCGTGAAGGGTTTCTGTCCATTTGGAGAAGAAATAACAAGGTCAAGTGAAAGAAACCCTAATGGTAATTTTGGCTAAAGTCATACAAATATGACTTTATGTCGAACTTCGCTATGTTGACCTACAAAGACAACATATTTGGCCGATTCCATTTGGTACAAGTTGGGACACGTGTAAATATTATAAATATGCAACAACAAAAATCGGGTTTGAAAAAAGTTAACCAATTTCATATTTTAAGATCGTACATTAAGGCTTTAATTAAAAGTGCGGTAACTTCTTACATTTTTTGGAAAGGAAATTATTCAATTCAAGGAATCTAAATAACATAGTAATTGGTGTAAAAGCAACAATTTTGGAGAAAATCACAAAAAAACAACACATTTTTGCCACAATTTGCCTCCAAGGGTTTGTCATTACTTATTCACTTCGTTTTCTTTTTGCTGCCAATCAGGGTGCGACTAATGTGAAAAAGTTAAAACTGAGAGTCAATGGCTTCATTGACTTGTCTGGTATCATCTCCAACGTCGCAGTTTTAGTTCTACTTCTGGGACAACAGACGCACAACAAGTTCTTTATACCTCTGGTGGTCTTTATAGTATTGGCTATCAGTCTTCAGATTATACTTGCTTTTATTCTCATTATTAGGGTAAGCAAAATGATAACTTGCAAACATTTCATCAACAATTCTCGCTTGTTATTTTATTTTTGAATACATATTATGTCATTTAAAATAATAATCCAAGAAAGGTTGAAACCATGGACATGGTAAAGTGCTCAACCAAGAAGGGAGCTTAACTCTCTTCACGCGGGTGTCGACTGCAGACGACATGTTTAAAAAAAATCAAAAATTTCAGAAATGTAAATTTTCATGACCATATTTGGAATCAGCATGAAAAATGCATTAAAATGAGTACAAACAAGCCTAGTATTGTTTCAGTAGTTCTTAAGATAGCTTCAAAACTTCAACTTTTTCCTTTGAAGCGCATGGCTAGCACGCAGATCATTAATAGGCCTACATGATAAAAGTTAGATGACCCTGCTACATTAGTTTTACAGAACTGTTTCGTAAGGGCCGTAGCCCTCACTAGCACTCCTCAGAAACTTTAATAGTGCACACAGTTTCTGAGGAGTGAGGGCTACGGCCCTTACGAAACAGTTCTGTAAAACTAATGTAGTAGGGTCATCTAAGTTTTATCCCCGGTTTTATCATGTATTATGTCATTTATGTATCTTTTATATAGTTTTATAGCTATTTAATTTTTACCATTTCACAATAAAAACATCAAACCAGACATATGATGCAAATGGAATTCCCTAACAGACACCAATAACGGCATGATCCTCGGATCACGCGTCAAACACATAATTTATAAATATTGCAAATACACTACGCAAAAAAAGTTTCTTTATGGTTAGGAAATTAAACCTAAAAAAAAATAAAATCTAGCGACTAATTTTTGTACGTTTGCTAAATAATCGCATGCAGGGGATTGTCCTGCGCATTTTGACACCTCAATCACTACCCTACGACACTCCTGAGAAAAGATATGAAAGTTTAAGTATAAACACGAGGTCGAAAAATAAGAATTGCAATAAGGCCTATTCAAGTTTTCAGCATAAAAGAACACAAAAAACAACAAACATGCAGATAACATTTTTTGTAACTTGCTGAGCACATTTCAGGCATCATACTGCCGCTTCCAACTTTACTTGGGATTAATCTCTTTCCTACTCTTTCTTTACCAGTCTTTCAGTACTTTGTGTGTCCACCGTTGGCTTCCCTTACAGCAGCCACGCGGCGTCTCATGCTCCTAATAAGGCGTCGAATGTTACCTTGCTCATCTCTTGAGCTGATCCCAAAGGTTCTCCAAGGGTTAAGATCAGGGGTTCTGGAGGGCCACTTAAGTGTCTCAATTCCTTCTGCTTCCAGGAATGCAGCTGTCCTGGCTGCAGTAATGACCTGTTTTGAATCCCTTTTCTAAACCCATCTCTCAAAACGTAAATGTCTTAGTACCCACTCACCTTTGCCTTTGATCATTCATCTGCACAATATGCAAAGGCTTATCCAACATGCATCAAGGAAAATGCTTTAAATTCAAAGTGAAAAGGCGGGAATAATGAAACCGTCTTAGATCAGTGAATCAGCTCTAAAACCATTGACATGATTGAATAGGCTTCTTTGCCATTTTTATTTGTCAACCTCTTGGTACTTTTAAAACATTTATATCTTTTCTCAGGAGTGTCGTAGGGACTAGTGATTGAGGTGTCAAAATGCGCAGGACAATACCCCGCATGCGATTATTTAGCAAACGTACAAAATTAGTTGCTAGATTTTAATAGCCGGTAAAATTCGTAACAATAAAGAAACTTTTTTTGCGTTGTTTACAAAATCAAATGTAATTTATATTTAAATATCAAATATTTATACGCTCTGCCTAAGGGATTAAACACTTTATTCAAAATATTCTAACTATCAGTAAAAAGTTGTTATTTGGCTCCTGTTTTGCAGTTGAGCACTTTGAAACTCAGAGTAACGACTACCTATTCTGGAAGGTCTGTTCTTTGAATTTTTATACGCTCTCCGTTTTAGGGTTTGGGCACTTAAATCAAAAGATATTCTAAATGTGAGTAAAAAGATGTTATTTCGCTCCTGTTTTGTAATTGAGCAGTTCCTGACTATCTCTGATAGACAGACGGACTCTGGGATAGACTTTGGCAGTGTTGACACCATGGAATGTATATTCATTCACATTCCAAAGAGATTGTAGTCCCTCCAAAGCATTTCATCGTGTAGTCTGACGATTGCCTTCCAGGCATGAAACCTAGAGTAGCGACTACCTATTCTGGAAGGTCTGTTCATCTGTTCTTTAAATTTGCATACGCTCTCCCATTTAAGGATCATTGAGCACTTTATTCAATTATATTTTATTTAATTTTTAGTTTGATATTTGTTACCCTTTATTCTTACGTGTGTGTTTTATAGAATTCGTTTATTCAAGCATCTCATGACGAATATCCCGAAACGCCTGAAGAAATGGAAAAACTCAAGAACAAATCACGTGATCTGTTGACGACATCCACAATTCTGCTCATGGTGATATCCGTATTTAATGTGTTTATTGTCGCATTTGCTGGAGTTGCACATGATTCAGGCACAGCTTTAACATCATCGACAACAAGTGCTACCTAAAATTATTTCTTCAATAAAAAAGATACTCTGATAAAAATGCAAAACATGGATACTTGATAAATAAACTGGCCTCAAAAAGAAACTTCAATTCAAGGCGTGTGAATGTGGTCCCGGAAGCTGTTCCGTGTCAGTGCATTTTACTGTTGTGTCAGTTGGACAACTGCTTGGTTACTGACATGTGTTTAGAGTAGAGTATTGAAGCTATCCTGTGTGTAATTTTTGTACATGTACAGGCAAATAATTGGAACCCAACAAAAGAAATCTGTTGGGCTGTGAATTTTGGTCAAGGAAGGTGTTCCATGACAGTGCATTTTGCTGTTGTGTCAGTTGGACCACTGTTTGGTTACTGACATGTGTTTAGAGTAGAGTATTAAAGTAATCCTGTGTGCAATTTTTGTTCATTTTTATGGAGAGGATTTTAAGATATGACCTTGTGAAAAATTATAAGTTTCTTTTTGAGGCCAGCTTATATTAAGCACTGCAATGAAACTTCTCTCTATTCTTCTATTCTTTCATTTTAACACGTTTGTAAATTGAATCACCATTGTTTCATAACCAATAATAGATATGACATTTGCAACGAAAGTATTTAATTATAATTATTATACGTATATCTTTTTAAGCTTGTTTGGGTAACATTATGTGCGAATTTTATTACAAAATTGTGTTCTGTTCTTTTTTTTATTAAATCAGCCAGTTTATTCTCATTAATTACATATACAAAGATAAATAATGATACATGAATAAAATAAATATAGCAACAATAAAATACATATAAAGTAGTACAAACTGGCAGTGAAAAATCTAGGACACGGAGATACCCGACCAGCGAGTCTCCGGCAAGATAAAATATTTATAAAAAAAAAAAAAAACAATTGTTAAAAGACATTATAGTTTAAACAGTGGTGGATCAATCCATGATGGTTCGGATTTGGAACAATATAAACTAAAAGATGTGCACAGGACGATTTTCATAAGATTATTCCGAACGTTCTTAAAAGTTTGAGTTGTACCAGAGAGATGTATAAGGGACTTAAGAGTAGATGTGTTTTCAGGAGATAGGTAACCTCTACTACCAATTTCAAAAGCATGAATATTGACTTTGAGCCCCTTTTCGGTAAGATCATTAACAAGACTTGCATATTTGTCGAGTTTCCTCTGATGGGCATTAACAATGTTTGTTTCGAAGGGTATGGTTAACTCAATAATACAAATCTTGCTGAGATGAGGCCAATGAATGACAAGATCAGGGCGCTGGGAGGTAGGAAGAACATCAGGTGGAACTGTTGTGACTGTTTCTCCTTTTTTACCTCCGAGATCAGCATAAACATGATAGTCATTAGTATTGTCAGAGTTCTTAAAAAGAGACACCAAATAGTTCAAAACCGAATCATGGCGCCATGTGTACCTTCCTTGATCAAGTTTTGTTTTGCAAAAGTTCAACACATGATGGAGAGTTTGGCTGTTTTGACACAAAGGGCATTTGACATTATTAGCTGATCTTAGGCGCCACCTCCCCAAGTTGGTCAATGTAGGGAGGGAATCTGTGGCTGCGTTGAGCGCAAATTGTAAGACACCACGTGGAAGCGCATACATTATATGTTTCCAAGTAAAACAATTCTGTTCTAAGTGAATAAGCTGGAGAAACCGGCCTTGAACCAGCAATTCTTTAACTTTAGAATTCCACAGGTTACGGATTTCATCAGTGACAAACTCTTTGATCTTACCAACAATACCTTTTTTTTGTGGGCACTGGATTGCTACGGGTCGGATTATTTTCCAGAGCTTTAACAGCTTCATTGTACAAGTTCTGACTATAATGAATTATGGAAAATTTACGAGAAAATGATTCTTCTCTAGCCAGCTTTGATACCAACGCATCCTGAACTCTTGAGTCGAAGCTTCTTTTAAGATGCACAAACTTAGAAGCATGACCTTCTTTATACAGCTGGGAAATGCTGCGAATTTCGAGCGAACCAGAAGAGTAAAGACCAGCCAAGGTACCCGGTCTAGGGATCTGCAGCCATTTTTTGACAAATGAGTTGCAGAGGGCATCTAGTTTAGGAAGGTCAGACCCGTTGAGTTCATGGACCGTAAGGTGGTATCTAAGCGATGGTAGAAGGTACCTTATATAAATGGCAAATTTAAACTCATTTCTGATCAATGTACTATCAATATTCTCCAGTCTTTGTTTGAGAATGTTGTGCGTTTCAGAGAACACTTCAGCTGGTTTCCCCAGCTTAGTTACAAGAGCACCAAGATACTTATGGTTGGTATCATGAAGAGTTTCAATTTCCGCATCACCAACTTTGAACATGATTGGTTGAAAACTACCATTAACAATTGAAAGAGATTTACACTTTGATGGCTTAAGGGTTAGACCCAGTTTTGTTATAATATCATCAATGTTCCGAAGGATCCTCTGATGGGTATCTCTCCTTCGAGTGGCAAGATTGAAATCGTCAGCAAATGGATTAACAATATGGCGAACATTTGAGGCCTTATTAAGTAAATAACCATGCCTCTCTTCCGATTTAATGTAGTCAATGATTGGGTTGAAGGTAAGGAGAAATATAAGAGGAGATAATGGATCTCCTTGAAACACGCCCCGTTTGAATTGGAATAATTCAGAGGACCAGTTTGGAGTAACAACTTGACCTTTAAGATTACCATAAAGGTTAGAGATATAAGTGACTATTTCTTCCGGAAAGCTGTTGCACTTAAGCGTATGAGAAATAACATCATGTGAAACAGACCCAAAAGCATCCTTGAGATCAAACCAGGTAAGGTGAACTGTTTTCTGAGCAAGTCTGGCGTGACGCATAATTTCAGAGACAACAAATGTGTGATCTATTGTCCCACTGATATGCTTCAAGAAAGCTTTTTGTAATTCAATGTCAAGGAGTTCGTTATCCTTGATGAAACGATCGAATCTATCAGCCAATCAGACATTTTAGTGTAAAATTGGGTTTTATGCCTAGCCTTCTCTAATTCTCATCTCCATAGGGCCATTAAAAATAATAGAACACTAAAGCAGAATATGCTATAATGGGCAAGTACGTACATACTTGACATTTAGTATGGAATATTTTTTCGCAAAATTCCAAGACTGGTCTGGAAGGGATCTGCACAAACCGCACATGCTAAATATTAATTGGGGTGAGTCGGGAGATGCTACAAAATAATTGTTTGATAGAAAATGTGCTTTCCATAAGTTTACATTATGATGCTCATAATGTAGCAAATGTGCCTAAAATGGCGGATTTATGGAGGCTGAATTTGAGCTTTGTGGGGACACAATTTCGGACTTTATGCAAAATGGTTCTGTTATTATCAAATTTATAGGGGTTTGAGGTGATGTTTCCTAAACTTCGTCAGCAATTGGCATTTATCACAGTTGAAATACACTTGCAATGTACCCATTTTTTTAACATGGGACTAAGGAGTTTAAAATATGGCTCTTAAAAGTTTGAATGGCTCCCCTGGGGTCAAATGTTATACGGTACAAAACAACTGCGCGGATTCCTGGCACAGTGTCGACGACCTATACGATAAATATAAATTTAATACTCCGTTGGTGAGCGACGGGCGAGTGGTATTTCACCGAACGCAAGAAAATGAGTTCTATCTGATTGGCTAGCAATCGATCGCTTAGATCGCTCAGTAGTGAACTACAAACTCAAAATGGAGCAATGTATTCAATTCGATTGAAATCGATATTCTATTATTGACGTAGATAAAGAGAGTGATAGTGTGTCAATAATGTACATTGTATTTATAGATAGAGCACCTGGATTTTACATGCATTCCTTTATATAATTAATTTCTCAAACAGTTGAATATAACACAATTTTAACTGTGGATTTCAAAATCGTTACATCAAAATTGCAGTAAAACATATCCACAGCGAAATACCGGTCCTCACTAATTAGTGTATTTAATTTCCAGTTAGTGTATTAAAAATAAAACCTGTGATTTACCTGACAACAAATAAATTTTTCTTGCAATAGAAATATCATATGGGATACTGATATGGTAGGCCGCAACCGCCAGAATGTGGAGCTTCTACGCGTAGCTGACTTTTTGCTCCGTGGAGCCAAATTGACCAATCATGTTAGAGTTTTTCATTACTCGGAGGTAAAACTGACCAATCAAGTACGACTTACTCATTACGTGAAGCGAATTTATTCATTAAGAATTTGCCAGACGAGCTTCACGTAGTTGCAAGATATCCTCGGTCACGAAAGTTATGATTCAAAAAGTAGTTTATGAAAAGTACGAACCGACTTATTATTAAGATGGACATGTACTCATAAGAAACTCATACTGTATTGTACATAACTATATAGCTAGGCAGAGTGGTGGTTCTTTGTGTGCAGTATGTTTATAACATTTGGCATTCAAACTTTCTGAGTGCTTACCACCCCAGGGGGCACTCACTAAAATGGGTGACGGGGATGTGCGGCCACATTGACCTCCATTTTTCAACTCGCTCTCACGCAATGACCCCCTTTTTGTTTTACTGAACTCCCTCTCACCCAATGACCCCTTTGTTTGTTTTCCTGTCACCAAAAGACAAAAAAAAAAAAAACAATTTGGGGAAAACTATGATAATCTCTCACTGAATGACCCCCATTTTTTCATCTTTTTTTTTTCAATTATTTTTTGAATTTTTAAAAAAAAAATTATCAACTTTTATATCTTGACCCAAAATTTTTCACAGTCTCACTGAATGACCCCTTTTTTGGTCACATTTCCCCAGTCTCACAGAAAGACCCACTTTTTGGAACATTCTCACTGAAAGACCACCCTTTGTCGGTGCGTAGGCTCTCACCGAAAGACCCCTAGTTTCAAACTCCTGTCCGCACATCCCCGTCACTTCCAAAGTTGAGTGCCCCCCGGCTTACCACTTCTAAAAGCCATATTTTTAAAGCTCCTCCCACTTTCAAAACTGATGGATTACAAGTGCATTTCAGTTCTGATGAACACTTATGGGTGTTTAGGTTCTGTAAATATCACCTTAAACCTCAATGAATTTGATAATATCAGAATAATGTTGCTCAAATTCAGAAATGTTACCCCCACAAAAATCAAATTAAATCTCATTAAAACCACCATCTTAGGCTAATTTACTAAATTATGAGCGCCATAATGTAAACAAATGGAAAGCACATTTTCTGTCAAAAATTATTTTACACCGTCTCCCGACAAACCCCAATTAATATTTAGCCCGTGCGGTTTATGCATATATACCACTTCCAGACCATTATATTATTATTATTATTGGAATTTTGCGAAATGGCCATTTCAAGCAAACAGGGACATGATCCAAACTGTAAACTACAAGTGCTACATGTAAAATAGCACATTTGGTATCAAATGAAAGAGGTTATCATGCTCTTTAAATTGACATGATTAAGTACAATTACGTTGGTGCATGTTTACTATGAATTTTCTTTTAAAAAACGCTTGCCCCCCTTTCGTCCATGCCAAAATCGCCTGTCCCCCTTTCCAGTGGCGGCGCTACCCCTGCCCCCATATTTTTCTTGCCCCCCCGTTTGCCCCCCCCACTTTTGAGGCAAACCCCAAAATCACGTAAATTTCCACTTTTTGCGGCAATTTTGCGCAAAATTGGCCAATTTTGCCCCCCCTGAAATTCACTATGCCCCCCAAAAAAATTCCTGGCGCCGCCACTGCCCCTTTCTACTTCTACAAGATATGCTTTGCCCCCCCTATGGCCTGCCAAAATTCTTCACCCCCTATAATTCATCCCCTACACATCTAATATACTAAAATAATGAGCGGTCTCTGTAAGTCTGTCCGGCTATGCGTTTCGCTGCGCGTCGACGCATCGATCCGATATTTCGGATATAGATAGGTCCCGGGCGTACGCTGTAACGATGTGGGTTTAAAGGTCATCGGATGTCAAAGGTCAAATTTTTAAACTTTGTCCGATCGGGCCCAAACTTGGTGAGTGGAATCCTTGATAGGAGGGGAATATATACGCGAAATAAAATCAAGGTCAACCGAGATCAAAGGTCATTACGGACAGGTCAAATTTCAAACTTTGTCCGATCGGGCTTAAACTTGGTGGGTCGAAACCTTTGTATGAGGGGAGCATGAAAAACACTATATGGAGGTCATCCGAGGTCAAAGGTCATGGATTTCAAACTTTGTCCTATCGGGCTCAAACTTGGTGGGTGGAATCCTTGATACGAGGGGAATATATGCGCAAAACAAAATTGAGGTCAACTGAGGTCAAAGTTCATGTAGGGGCTAAATTTAAACTTTGCCATATTGGGCTTATAAACTTGATAGGTTGAATCATTCGTATGAGGGGAGCATGAAAAACATTACACCGAGGTCAAAGGTCATCTGTGGTCAAACAGCATCGCTATCATGCCAGTGCTCTCACAGCATCAGGGCTCTCACAGCTGCAGGTGCACTAGTCTATACTAATAAAACAATGAGCTCTGTGTGTCTGTCCGGCAATGCGTTTCGACGCGCTTCGCCGCATCGTTCCAATATTTCGGACATAGATGCATGCCTGCCAACTGTTCCGATTTAATCGGATTCGTTCCGATTTTTGAGGTCAAAGGTCACAAAAATCGGAAAAATCCGACTCTTGGAGAACCACTGGACCTATTCTGAAGTGCTAGGATCATAAGGATTATTCACAGTTAATTTTTTTTTAAATTGGAAAAAATTACAAACAAATTACAGTTTGTTATTTTTAATATGCAAACCATTAACCAATATTTACCTCTTCATGTAGCACATATTATAAATGCATGGAAAACCAATGCATCTATGATATGTGATACATGAAGAGGTAAACACTAGTTAATGGTTTACATACTAAGGATAACAAACTGTAATTTTTTTGTAATTTTTTTTTCAATTTTTTTTCAAATTACCTGTGAATGATCAGAACAGGTCCAGTGGTTCTCTAAAGTTGACAAAAACTTTGAATTTTTTTTTAATTATTTTTTTCCAACCTTGAATAACAAGTAATTTAGGGTCTATAACTTATTTTTTCCAAAGTTTTGTTTCGCTTCTCGCTTCACTCTAATTAGACACCAACCTTAGTTCCAAAGGTTGGCAAGCATGTGCCGTTACGGGTGAGCGCGTGCTTCGCGCGCCCCGGATCGCGCGCACCCTGTACAGATTTTTATTTTTACAATGTTGGCAGGTATGTAGATGGGTACCGGGCGGGCGCTGTTTATCGGGTAGTTTTGAAGGTCATTGGAGGTCAAGGTCAAAGGTCATGGATTTCAAACTTTGTCCGATCTGGCCCAAACTTGGTGGGTAGAATCCTTGATAGGAGGGGAATATATGCGCAAAATAAAATCGAGGTCAACTGAGGTCAAAGGTCATTACGGAGGGGGTCAAACTTTGTCCGATCGGGCCCAAACTTGGTGGGTGGAGTCCTTCGAATGAGCGGAGCATGAAAAACATTATATGGAGGTCATCCGAGGTCAAAGGTCAAAGGTCATGGATTTCAAACTGTGTCCTATCGGGCTCAAACTTGGTGGGTGGAATCCTTGATATGAGGGGAATATATGTGCAAAACAAAATTGAGATCAACCCAGGTCAAAGGTCATCTGGGGTCAAAATTTCAAACTTCGCCCAATCTGGCTAAATGTATTCTCCGTATCACGGGAGCATGAACAAAATCAAACCAAGGTCACTCGAGGTCAAAGGTCGTATGGGATCAAATGTATGTCCATTGGGCTTAAACATGGTAAAAAGAATCATTGATATGTCAGGAACATGTCATGAAGTCAAAAAGGGTCATCAGAGGTCATGCTATCATCATGCTATCAATGCAGCTGATGCCCTATAGCTACAGGGCCATTACAGCTACAGGCGCACTAGTAATTATAAATGATTGCACCCTAAAAAGCTTAACGCCTCATTGTGTAATTTGTTTTATGTATGCTTTTAATATATTTTACGTTCTCTATAACGTTGACCGAATTGGTCAAGCTATATATCAAAAAAATTATACAGGCGCCCTCTTGGCAAAATTCATTCATATGATAAACTGTTCAAACCGTAATATATTAATGTGTGCAAGATATGTAGCATTTCAAAATGGTAAAGGAACTTTTGGGACGACCCTTTTTACAGAAACAGAAACTAAATCGGATACTACGAAACGGGATCTAATAGCACCATAAACATAAAATCAATCATGAAATAAAATAAAAGATCGTTACAGGTCTGCAATAAACTTGAAATGATCCAATGTATACCATTTTGTTGCCTTGACCTTGTAAGTTACTTAATTCTGTCTTCCGTGCCAGATAAGACTTTTGTTCTTCGCACTAAATTATCAACTGGACGTTTAAAGAAATAGTACACATTAGAGTAGTGCTTTTCAAATTATCTACACGGCTATGCTCTAGCTTACTGTGGCACAATGTCGAGTACCAACGGCGCAACCTCAATACCGATGGAATCATTACCGCCACAAGAACCACATGCCCCAGGAGCAGCTGAAACTGCTTCCCATTCGCCTGCTTCGGTAAGTGGAATAAAACGATTACTAAGTACTGTTATTTTTAACATTAAGGGATGGGGTATGAACGTTTGGACAGTGTTTATTGTGGGACATTAGAGCACATCAGACATCGAATTGCATTCTGAATACGAAGAATGTCCTTCTGATATCAAATAATTTTGATTTTTTGAAATTCGCGATATAATACACATTTTATAGCAAATGATTAAAAATTGATATTTTGATATTTAACAGTACTCGAAGTAAACTTTATAAATCTGATGATTTATACTTAAAGTGTATGTAGGTGGGATGAAAAGCCGACGATCAATTGAAAATTTTGACCTTTTGTATTGAAGATATAGATTTTTTTCCCAAAATACCAACAAAAAATGACTGTTATATATCAAAAATGTGAAAAATATCAAATTTTAATAATTTGTCATAAAATTTGTATTATATCGTGAATTTCAAAAAATGAAAATTATTTGATATCAGAAAAACATTCTTCGCATTCAGAATGCAATTCGATATGTCTGATGTGCCCTCATGTCCACAAAAAATACTGTCGAAACGCTCAAAACGCTCATTCCAGATCCCTTAAGTTGAATGAGAGCCCCAGGATCCTGGGAAATCGCCGGCTATTGTTAAAGACACGGCCTACCCCCCCAAACTCCAAAAAAACCAAAACAACAACAACATTTATATTTCCTGAATCTTGATGATGAGATACAGTTTGAACACAATTATTTTGACCGGTCCCAGTTTTGAATTTTGATATCCTTGCAAAATTTTTATAGGCACAATTATCAGTGATCAGCTATCAGTGATCCCCGCAAAAGATCCCCGTAAAACCTAGTAATTGCAATTAATGAGAATTTAAACCTTAGAAAAATCTCGAATTGCCCAGGATGACAACTTTACCTTCCCCCAGACTCTCAGTTTGTACCACCAATATCTAGAACAATTATTTTAATATTGTTCTATTTAAAAAAATAATATGATTAATAAATTAAGGTGGTACTACACTCCCTGATACATTTTGTGACACATTTTGCATTTTTCTCAAAAATAACTACACACTGGTAACAAAAGTTATGTACAGGGTGTCCCAGAAAAAATTACCGAGTGAAAAAGATTGAACGTAAGTCGAGAAATAGACATCAGAATCAAAAAAATAAAATGTAGCGCATAGCCTATTTTATTGTGCATCACGTACGAAAATGTTATTTGATTCGGTCTTTAATTCTGTAGATTCGGTTGACTGGTTGCGAAGAAATTAACGATTACATAATGCGCACATCAATGCAGTTCGCAAGTTTGATCAACAGGCGCTTTTTTCATACTCACTCACCGCTTCCTAAAGTTTGTGCATCACATTAAAGTTAGTCCACATTATCTATTTTATTATCCGACGGTGTTATTGTATTCATGCTTTCACTGAAGAAGATGAATAACAGTTTGTCCGAGAAAACTTTGATTTTTTTCAATTGGAAGCTTTCCAACTTTAATTCTTTAGGTTGTGCAAATGTGTTATATTTTAACTTTCCAAAGAACATTTGAGCCAAGAATGACAATGAACAAGTGCTTACAGCTTTACGTGTGATTTTTGATACCATGCATTATTAGTGTTGAAGTTTTAAAAGATTTAAACTTTGCATTACAATTTCCAGGCGGCGGATGACATGATCGAGCCGGCAACTTGTGAAACCGCCCGGCCGTATGGCATTTTCCAATATAGTCGGTTAGTTTTGTGGGGTTCATTATCGAACCCAACGGTTTTATATTATTTATCAACATAGGTATTTGTTTGTGATATTTCAAGCGTTTTAAAATTTCAAAATAATCCCATTCAATTACACGGTTGACGATGAAAATTTACTGAATTTAGGGAATGCAATGCGGCCACCACCTGACAATTTCCTGGAAATATTCCAAAAACATTAATGTGTGTGAGCTTGAATTCTTTATGCAGTAATATCAACATTAACGAAAAAAGATATTTACAAGTACCGAGCATCATCTTACGTGTAACTTGCAAGCTTTTATTTTCAATAGCGTGCAGATTTTCAAATTTGAACACAACCTAATTAAATGTTTTGCAAGAAACAGATTGTTTACAAATAATGAAAAGGATTTCACCGAACAAAATATGAAGCAATTAACCACTAATGCGCATTGTGTTGAATGATCTTTCTTTCAAACTTGGAATGAAGTGAATTGACACATGCGTTATGTAATCGCTCATTTCTTCGCAATCAGTCAATCGATTCCAATAAAATTAGCGTATAAGATGCAGAATGAGATGGGCTACACGATTATTTTTAGATTTTTGGATTCTGATGTCTATTTCTCGACTTACGTCCAAATTCATTCGCCCTGTAATTTTTTCTGGGACACCCTGTATATTATAGGGGCAAGGAATCCAATTACTTCACTGAAAATGAGTGATTCAAGACAAGTGGTTCATTATATATGTTAAGAAATGAAGTACATACCTCTTTTCTTATCATAAATAACATACCGCTTGTCTTGAGTCACTGAAAATTTCAGTGTAGTAACTGGATTCCTTGCCCCTATAATATACATAACTTTTCTTACCAGTGTGTTATTATTATTGAGAAAAATGCAAAAATAGTTACACATTTATAAAGGGGTGTAGTACCACCATAATTTTCAACTAATTAAAAATTAAGTATTATTAAAATAATAGGCAATTATTAAGAACAAAGAAAACACTCCGGCAAAACCATAATGCCTACATAGCATTGTGGATTGTATTGAACAGGGGGGGGGCACAACTTGTAAATGTACCGACGGAATTGATTGAAATTGTTGACCCAAATTCTTTTTGTCCAGTGCGGTGCTCCGTCAGCCGGCAAAGAGGAAGGGTCGCATCCAATATTGGATTTAGAAGTAAAACGGATTATGCTGAATATTAAAGAGCGAGAAAAAATTCCGGCTAAATGAAAGTGTTAAAATGTGGTTGCACTGATACAATCCATTCAGATAAACGGAAAGACCTGGTATCGCTTTCGCTAATTAAAGGCCAAACAAAAAGTTTGCCTTGTTAGCTCAAAGCTTCCGTACGCATAACATCAATATTGCCAAAAAGAACATCATCGATCAATTTAGGCTTATTTCATTTACTTTTCAAATTTGTTTCGCCACTTAAAACACTAAAAGCAGGTCGTGGTTTGCTATCTACGATATAAATGTCAGGAATTTCTTCGCTCTGCCTGTCTTATGCAAAGTCTTTGTCACCGGTAGGCCTTACATCTCACGTCACCTAGGCTGTTTTACCCTCTGTAATATAAAGCCCTCTTCCAATTATCTCTGTCTTGCGCATCCCTTGCCCAAGTGGTGCCTCTATATGTTGTTAAGTCGTCTCGCCATCTTCGTCTTTGCCTTCCTCTTCTACGCTTTACAGTCCTTGGTTGCCACTCGGTGATTTTTTTTGTCCATCTATTGTCATTTTTTCTTGCCACATGTCCTGTCCATCTCCATTTCGCTTCACCAATGCTTTCCATGATGTCTTTAACTCCTGGTTTGCTCACTGTTTCTGACTTTATCTCGTAAAGTTTTGCCGAGCATGCATCTTTCCATGGCTCGCTGTGTTGTGATGAGTTTTTGTTCCAGATCCTTAATTGTAGACCAGGTTTCAGCACCGTAAGTCATGGTGGGTAACACCGTACATACGCCTCCTCAATGTCATTGGTAGCTTTCTAGCACACAAAGGAGGCAGGTAGGCCAACTACGTTTTAATTTATTGTCGCATAAAATATATTATATATTATAATTATAAACATTGAATGTTTGCAAAAAATGCGTTTGCATTGCATGGCCAGTGCCTTAAAAATGGAAGCAGAAAAACCCATGAAAAGAGCAAAATCACTGGTCATTATGTTCGTCATCCTCATCACCTGTTTCACCAGTCAATATGACAATACTGAAGTCTTGGTGCTATTGTCAACAGCGTAGCCAGGATTTTGTAGGGGCAAAGCCAAATTTTCTTGAAGTATAGTAAATCCAGCCCCTTTTGACGACAGAATAAGTGTATGGTACAAATGCGCGCGAAGCGCGGGAAAAATTTTACCATATTGACGCTAAAGTGATGAAAATGGTGCAAAAGTGGAATAAATTCGTGCGAAGCGCGAAAAAGAATATTTGCACTTTGGAGGCTAAAATGTTGGGGGCTAAAATGGCCAAATAATTATACGGTTAATTTGATCAAAAACGCACATACAGGCGCAAACATTAGGGGATGATTGTATGGACCATCCCCCCTGGTAAAATATTGGGGGATTTATCCCCCCTCCCCGATCCATACCTATGAATTTAACTATAACCTATGATTACTTTACAGGATGAAAAACGTAGCAATGCGTCCAATGGGGGTGATGGCGATGCAAGTTCTGTTGGTAAGTTAATGGCGCGATACCAGATTGTGGTCCAACTGTAAAAAAAACTGTTAAAAATTACTCAATGTTGAGTTAAAAGGGATAATGTCAAAATATTAGTACTAGATTGAGTCACTTTAGTATTCAGATTGAGTCGGTAATTCATTCAACATTGAGTACCAATTAAGTGACTCAATCTGCTGAGCTTTCCCCTTTTTACTCATAATTGAGTAATTGTTATTTATTACCTGCACTTTAAAGCCATATTATAACATTTCTGTAAACATAGATTAGTATTTATCTTCCATTAAACATGTTAAATATTAGTTTTTTACTGTCAGATATGTCCCCTTTTAATTTTGAGCCGAACAAGTGAGGTAGAGCATAGAAAATTGGAATTTAGTGGGCCTACTACTAGCGCCCATGCATGTTACTCCCGCGGTTGTAATACGGTACGATCCTCGGGTGTGTGTGTATGTGTATCCCGCACGCCGTGTACGGTGCATACGCCTACTATTTCCATCGTAATAATAAAACGCCGGTTCCATCGTTTTATTCAAAATCTCGGATTTTGACAAAATTAAAGCACCTAATGTCTTGATTTTTGCAGATTATCTTTATTGACTAAAGTACATTACAATCGTGTAAAAACCAGAATTTGAGGGCGTTCTCCTCAGCAAATGTTATAATAATGGCTTTAAGTTTGCCCATACTCCAGCCCTTAAAGTAACCATGGTAACGAATTCGCTTGTCATTCAGCATACACTGACAGCCAGAATGGAGTCAAGTGACTCTGTAAGTGGAGTAAACTAGCACTGACTCTCCAAAGGAGTCACCTGATTATCACATGAGAGTCATTTGACTCTACCTGTGGAGTCAAATTTATGACTCTCCAAGGGAGTCAGACTCTGTAATTGCTTGGCTCTTGACACCATGGAATGTATATTTTCCCATTCCAAGGGGATGGTGGTCAAGCCAAATTTTCTCCATCGTGTCTTTTTTCGGAGTGACCCTGTAATGGCGTCAGGGTGACTCTATTAATGGAGTCTGGGTTACTCTAGGAGCAGAGTCCAGCCACTACGCGACTCTATGTCTAAAATAACTCTATATTGGGAGTCAAATGACTCCTGTGTAGAGTCATCAGCAGTGACTCTTCAGCGGAGTCAAGAAATTTATGACTCTTCAAGGGAGTCAAATGACTCCCAATATGGAGTCATTTTAGACATAGAGTCGCAGAGGGGCTGGACTCGACTTTTAGAGTCACCTAGATGACTTTCAGTGTACATGTCAAAATGTAATACAAATTTCTGTTTTGTTTCACTGCAGGAATCGACATTGACGACGGAACTGTAAGTATTTCCCCTGAAAACTTAAAAGGGACATTTGTCATTTCAATAACATAGTGTCATGGTGACCGTGGTGACCGGTACCCCTATATTCAATCCATACAAAATGCATTCCTCTCAACACAAGGATTCAGAAAGAGAATAGTTTGATCTATCTCCGACGTACAGTTCTCAACTTATATATTAGGCAAAAGGGTCATGTGTCAAATGCTGGGGTCACAGATTAAAAATGCTCCGAGTTTGATCAAACGAAATGGCTGGTAAACTGGCCTCAAATTGTTGCGCTTGCAAACATTGACAAAAATGTGGTACCGTATTCTTTTTAGTGTGTGGGGGTGGGTGGGTGGGGGTGTGAGGGGAGGGGCAAGCCAAACTTTAGTTCCATTTTTTGTCATTGGTAATGACACTTTATTCTTTGCTATCCCCATTTTTATCCCTGATAAATTTCTGTTTGGGGAATTTGGCCCGGCACCCATAGGCTACGACACTGGTGTGGTCTCGCTGTAACTTCTTACAAAAAGGTGGGTGACCCGATTGACAGCCTCATCACACACTTTAACCCCCCATCAAAATTTTGATTTTGGTACCAGGTGAATCAGGTATATTTCCGAAGAAATCATCCAAAAATTGTCGATTTGTGTTTGAGACTAATTCGACTTTTGTGTGTGTGTGTGTGTGTGTGGGGTGTGGGGGTGTGTGTGTGTGTGTGGGGGGGTAATAATAATGTCTTCGGAAATGCATGTTCTTTTTGCATGAATGCTAAAGGGACGACATTTTATGTTATAAGTAAATTTTAAATAATTCCATTTTCCAAATATATCGGGTCAACTTCCTTTAAATATCGGTGCAACATATATAAAAGTACTATTATTATTATTGTTATTATTGTTATAATTATAATTGCCATATTTTTTATCATTTACCAGGCAAAAATATGACATTTTGCATTTTAGTCTAAAAAGTAATTTTTTAGTCCAAAATTGGCAAGTCGCTGAACTCGAATAACCCAAAATATGCGTAATTCTCATTATTTATTCACGTCGTTTTCTTTTGCTGCCAATCAGGGTGCGACTAATGTGAAAAAGTTAAAACTGAGAGTTAATGGTTTCATTGACTTGTCTGGTATCATCTCCAACGTCGCAGTTTTAGTTCTACTTCTGGGACAAGAGACGCACAACATTTTCTTTGCACCTCTGGTGGTCTTTATAGTATTGGCTATCAGTCTTCAGGTTGTACTTGCATTTATTCTCATTATTAGGGTAAGCAAAACGAGAACTTGCGCTCATTTCATCGACAATGCTCGCTTGTTCATTTTATTTTTTAATTTTGATATTATTTGTACAAATTATGTCATCTTATCAATCTCTAGCCGCCTGTCCATTTTATTTTATTTTTGATATTACTTGTACAAATTATGTCATCTTATCAATCTCTAGCCGCCTGTCCATTTTATTTTAATTTTGATATTACTTGTACAAATTATGTCATCTTATCAATCTCTAGCCGCCTGTCCATTTTATTTTAATTTTGATATTACTTGTACAAATTATGTCATCTTATCAATCTCTAGCCGCCTGTCCAATTTATTTTATTTTTGATATTACTTGTACAAATTATGTCATCTTATCAATCTCTAGCAAATTGATTTTTTGCTAAACGGCACAAACTCCTCTTAACAAAATAGCATATCAAAAACTGATCTCTATCCGTAGTCGTTGCATTGTTTTACTTGATAATGTAGTGAAATACAAGAATAGGCCCTTGAAACTCGATTTCCTGTTTCCCGGCACTTTTTTTTAGCTGATAATGAGGCAACCTTTTCATTATTAATTATTTTGGCGATTTCCATTTCTCACAAAAATTAAACACCTTTGGCGCCACACATACATGTACATAAGCTAGCGAAATGAATAGGGGATCACCGAAGACTGAATTGTTACTTTAATTATACTTAAGAATAATCTTAAGTATAATTTTACTAAATAATGATTTTATTTTCGGCGTCTTGATCAACGCGGGCAAAATTCCATAACGCGCGCGGGTGACGGGAAACAGGAAATCGAGTTTCAAAGGCCTTATATTCCAAGAATAATTAACAATGAATTCGATACAATTACCCATCATATTTGATGATATTTTACCGCTTACTCTTGCTTTTTATAGAATTCGTTTATTGAAGCAGCTCATGACACATATCCCGAAACGCCTGAAGAAATGGAAAAACTCAAGGACAAGTCACGTGATCTATTGACGACATCCACAATTCTGCTCATGGTGATATCCGTATTTAAAGGGGGTAACCCTATTGGTTTTGGATATGGATTGTCTTTAAAATTACATAATAATATCAAATATCGCCTCCTTTATGCTGCTTTGTGAAAAAACGAGAGCATTTTCAGCGTAAATGTGAATAAATAGCCAAATTTGCAATCCAATACCTTGGTACACGTGAATTGCATTCTGGGCAGGCAATGACGAATGCTGTACAATGCCCGGGCCCGTATTGAACGGAAAATGTTGTTTTTTCGTACCGTTTCAGAAAAAAGGAAACAAAATATATTTCCCCTTGCAATATGTACATTTCAAATGAATATAAAAAAGTTTGGGTAAAATGGAGAGGAAAAAAAACCTTCCGAGACCGGGTTTTGAACCGGGTACCTCTCGGGTAAAAAACAAACGCGCTAGTCAATTGAGCTATTTAGCACACCACGCTTACTGATGCCTTTTTCATAACTATATACGGCGCACCGTCTCCTCAGCAGTTAGTGTGGTTCGCTTTTTTCACAGAATGTGTATGACGCGAAACCAAAGTAGCTGTTGCGGTGACTGATATTTCGTTCATAATTCCCTCCCAGAAATCCAAAGTATTTACCATTGTTTACAAACTGGTATACCTGTAAAGACCGCTGTGATTCATGATTTCTCCGGAAATACATCGACTTGGAGCGTCAAATTTCAGGATAGTAATGAGAAAAATAGTATCTATTATGTGATACCAAAACCTCATCAACAATGAAAAAATCGGGGGATGATGCTGTCGATCGGGTTACGGACCTTTAATGTGTTTATTGTCGCATTTGCTGGAGTTGCACAGGATTCAGGCACAGCTTTAACATCATCGACAACAAGTGCTACCTAAAAGTATTTCTTCAATAAAAGATACTCTTATAAAATGCAATATATGGAAACTTGATTATTACGAACTGTTATTATTCTGCTCTTCTTCTGTTTTTTAATTATAACATGTTTGTAAATCACCATAGTTTCATAAGGCCAAGTACAAAAAAATCTTCAATAAAAAAGATACTCTGATAAAAATGCAATATATGGAAACTTGATTATATATTACGAACTCGAACTGTTATTATTCTGCTAGTTTCCTGTTTTTTCGTTTCAATATGTTTGTAAATCACCAAGGCCAAGTAAAAAAATAAATTCACGTCGGCCTCCCTCAATTTCTGGGATCATTCCATTTTTTTAAATTTTTTTTTTCATTTTTCAATTTTCATATTAAATTCTAAGTTTTTAATACTTAAACAAGTTTATTATTCAGCATGAAACTTATATAAATAAAAAAAAAGACCTCAACGTTTTGCTGGCAGTTGCCGAAATCACGGGATTGCCGAGATCCCAGGATTTCGGCAGGCTTGTCACAATATCCGACGTGCTGTTATTATACTTACCTGAATTTCGGTTGACTCTTTGCTGATCGACGTCTAGGCTAAGACCTTCAGTCTTTTAACACATACGAATGGTAACGTAAAGAATTACTTAAAATGCCATCAATTTGGCAGGGTCGCTTTTATATTCATTTAATTAGGCCAAGTAAAATATTTAAAAAAACATTTTCACGTACGGGTTTTTGAACAAAAAGGAGGAAGAGGGGGCTTTTTACTTTTTTAATTTTTATCTCAAAATCGGTGTAGAAACCCTTACTAATAGCTGTTTTAGCGTACGGTATCGGTATACAATAATGCCTGGAAAAAGGTAGAGGACTTTTTAATTTTGTTGTTTTGAGAGGTAGGCCCCCTCTAATCTCAAGAAAGAAAAGACAAAAGGAACCCATCTGGATAAGAAAGAGAGTGGCCATAACACTCAACAGAGACGAACGGAACTACTTTCTTCCGCATATCTACGACCAACCATAGACATACCACCTAGACCTATTACTGCCCATCCCTTACCACAGCGGGAGGTGAAGCCACGTATCCAAGGTGATTTTGGTCGGGTGGTCGGACGCGGAGAAATAAGCGTTCATGTCTGGAGAGAAAACGCGCTCGTTTGCGTGATTGTTGTGCCATTATCGCTCGCGTCAAATGCAATAATGTTCCGTAGACGCGAACATGTTTGCTTGCTTGCGTCCGGATATGCGTCCTTGTCAAAGTCGTTGCTAAGCAGTGTCGGCTTCACTACGCGAACCAAAGTCATAGGTCTAGGTACTTGTTTGTCTGGGCGACCAACCGCTAACAGCGCCATCTACGTCATGCTCCATCGTCGTGGTACAGGAATTCGTCTGTCAATTTGAGAAAGTGCACGAAACTGTCATTGAGGTAAGCAACATCAACCCAAATTTTTTATACGAGAATTTTTGAATTATCCGCTTGAAAAATAGTTTTGTTTTGATATAATTATCACAAATAAATCACAAATAAATGAAGGTAAATACCGATATAATAAAGGTAATTGGAATGATAAATTGAGTTAATAACCCAGCAAACACAAAACGTTTTCGACATCATTCGCAAAAGGTTATAAAAGGTTGTCAGAAAACGTTTAAATGTCGGGTTATATAAAGGGTACGTTAATGGTATAAAACGTTTTCATAACATTAAATAACATTTATTGGTAATTTACTGCACAGCAAACACAAATGTTTTACAGAAAACATTTAAATGTCCGGTTATGTAAAGGGTATAAAAACGTTTTAATAACATTCAATCATTCTAAGCAGAATGTTATTTTGGGGTTGAAAAAATATTTTGCAAAAAATGTTTGCCCAAAATATTTACAATAACGTTTTTAAAATGTTTTCGCGACCTTTATATAACCCGACATTTAAATGATATTAAAATGTTTTGTAAAAATCATTTTAAGAGCATTTCTGTGTTTGCTGGGTGCAAATAATTTAAAATAATGTTATTTAAGTGTTGACAAAATATTTGGCCAAAAATGTTTGCAAAAATAGTTTACCATGACATTTCGAAAACATTTTAAAAATATTGTTGTTGTGTGTTTTCATACAAAACGTTTTAAAATGATTTCATGACATTTATATAACCCGACATTTTAATGTTATTGAAACGTTTTTACCTAAACCAAAACCCAAAATACAACTTATTTAAAACGTTTTAAAAAGATTTTTGTGTTTGCTGGGAAGCCTGATATGTCTTGAAATAACTAGATGGAGATTTTGATATCACTATATTCGGTATAATAACGGTATTTATGGTGTTGGAAAATTGTGGCAGGTCAAAGGGCACATAGGTCAAAGGGCGCACTATTTTTTATACACAAATGAGACGAGACTTTTCTTATTATATTATTGTCATAACCATGATAACTCACCATGAAACTAATTACAACTGAAACATGTCAAAACAAAAGTAAAACACAATTCGCAGTTTTATCAAACCATACGTATAACAAATGAAAGACGAGATTAAGTTTTGTGCTTTTTATTTGCCAAAAAACAAATAAACACATGTGTTTCTTTAACATTGACAGTGTTCTTCGGTTATAATAAATGCGCTTTTATAAATACGCACGTGACCACCTCCGCGCTGCCATAACGGCTTATAGACAGTAAGTCTCGAAGTGACCTTCTACATAGCGAGTGGTCTTTCTATACTTTTGAATGCAAAGGCGGAACAGCGTGCAGCAAAATTGTCTATTTTGTTCAACTTTGTGATCGTTCGTTTCCGTCGTTGAATATTTTTTTCCGTCGTCAAATACTTATTAATACTGATTGAGGATAGTACATTTACTTTTAAGGACAAGGTCTTATTAGTGAACTATGTTGCATAACACAGCCCTAATATATAATAATATTTTATATTTTGAAGCTCAGTGTTTGAAGGACATCAGCTTTTATAGCGGCCGCAATGACCTTTAATTTCTCTCCAAAGACTTCCTGACTTGCATGTAAACCCTGACGTAAACACGATAGTCACGCTTTAATGCTCATGAATTAAAAATGAGCGTTTTCTTGTCATAAAATTTTTTCAAACCTACAAAGGTATCTTCTGCAACCAATAGTTCACTATTTAAAAAAATGACTAGTAAGATTTTGTCCTTTAAATTCCACAATTTTGTACTTTAAATTACAAATGTCCTCTTGAAACACATGTGAAAATAAGCATGTATTTTCCGATTTCAGTCTTATCCAGTGATATATTGCCTCACAATCTTCGACATTCTTCGTATTCAGAATGTAATTCAATATGTCTGATGTGCTCAGTTCCACAAAAATACTGCGCACAGGTGGGTGGCCGAGCCCTTAAAGTAAAAAAATTCCCTTTAAAAGGGAAAGTCAGATTCAATATAGAAGAGGTCTTGTAATTAGTGTGAGTGGAAGGCATTTTTTAGCATCACGCTTGTTTAGGATCCATCATGTTTCATGACAGTCCACCAAACCATCAATGATGAGAACATGCACACAGAAACAGCAAACCAAACATTAATTCCTATAACTTCCTGACAACTCTTTAATTCATTCCTGCAAATTGTTCCGTCTTTTTGTCTTTTAAAAAAGGAGGCAAACAGCAGTGCAGAGAATATGGTGAAAATGTGATACTCTAGTTCAGTCACAAAAATACTCATCTTAGTCATCTATGTGAAGATTTTCAGTTCTAATTCAGCGTTTTCGTGAATCGTTGCAAGAAGGCAGTTTGTTCAGGAATCTCTCTATATTTACACAGCATCATTAATCTTAAAACCCCTTTAAATTGTGGATGTCTTGCAGCATAAATAAGGGGGTTTATTGCGGAATTAGCCAAAAATGGCACAGACAGATAAAGGTTAATCCTATAGCTGACAGGGCTATTCTGGGGGAATAGGTTGAATATGAAAAATGGAGCGATAATTATGACAAAGATAATAAACACAGTGAACAGATTCTTTGTAATTTCCAGTTGTTGTTGAATAATCTGTGCTTGGCGGCGTTCACAAGCTGCTGATGGCACTGTACAAACTGTGCTGCCATTCATGGTTACACTGACTGACATTTCTTTCTGCTGTCGTAGTTGCTTACCAAAATGTCTCCTAACGTGTATGTATATTCTAGCGTAGCTGAATGTGAGAACTAGCAGAGGAACGGGTAAACCAACAATTGTGTGTGCTAGACTGAAAAGATGCGCAGTAGGTAAATTGTCGAGATCTGAGCAAGTATGATCTCGGTGGTCATATCCAAATCCACCAATCCCAGCTAGAGGTAACGCGGCGCCAACTACAAGTGGTAACAACCACGTGATGCTAATCATTACGGCGATGTTGAATCGTGTATATATTTTTGTGTAGATATTCGGACGAGTTATTAAAATCAAACGGTTGACTGAAATCGCTGCAAGATTATAAACACTGACGCCAAAACAAGTAAATACCAAATAAGCAGATACTTTGCATAACCAATAAGCCCTTGGCCATGGCCATCCGAACGATGGTGAAAGACGAGCCACGGCTAACCAAAATAAGAATAAAGAAGTTATAAGATCGGCACAACTTAAACTAAATACGAAAACATTGGTTGTAGTTTGAAGTTTTCTACAAAACAGCACGGCGAGAATGACACCAAAATTGCCAATAGATCCAATGAAAAATATTAGAAGGTTCATTATGGCTACAAATACATTTTCTGCATAGAAAATGGGTGCTCCTTCGCCGTGTCCATGTGAGGAAGATAAATTCGAAGTGGTTACCGCAAATTCAGTCGTCATTTTACTGTTACTGATTGCTTTTGTATTTCGATAGAATACTCTGCTGGCTGTAATGGTGACCAAGTTGTGTAGCTTGTGCTTAGGCTCAGAAAGTAACAGAAATACATATAAGTTAATAGAAGTAACGGTGCAGCTGACGTCTATTCCATACAGAGGTACTTGTATGTAGGCTGTGATCTAACTTGTATACACTCAAGGTTGTGACTATAATGGTGTTGTATTATCAGCCTACAGTTTCCGTGTTCCGGATTTTGGGCTTGAATTTGGTCCCTAAACTAGTGATAATATTGTGACATCTGTTTCATTATTCGAATTACTGTTTTCATACAATTGAATTGGCCTTTATACGAGACAATACTCTCTTACAAAAGAGCGTAAATTCCTACATCTGTCACGCACCTGTTTCCAATAGCAATATTCACCAACATAATATTTTTGCAAAATTATCCACGTTATTTGAAATTACTTGGTACTCTAGGTCGGTAAACATGAGTGAGATGTAATCTTTCACTAGAGATTGCTAGAGAAGTCCTTTTCAGAAGGCTGAGCATTCGGAACTCTAGCGCGTGCCATCTTCAGAGTGAATATGGAGACGCTAGAGCAAAAATGGCAGTCGCTAGAGTTCCGAAAGCTCAGTCTTCTGAAAAGAACTTCTCTAGGGAAAGATTAAATCTTACTCAATTATGCATGTTAGAATAATGAATTGTTTGTGAACCAAGTTGAGCATCGATATTTTTACTCATTTAATTTCCTGTATATGTATTATTTTTCACTGAAGAAACATAAAATTATGACGGGCATTTAAATAATACGAATAATATGTCTTTCCTTTTAAGGATAGAAAAGGTACACAACCTTTAAAAAAAGCTCTCAAATTATGACATCATTTGCCGCATGTATTGGCAACACTGTAACATTGTCGCGACCCTCTATCAACAGGAAATCCAGGAAGGTGTTTCCAACAACAAACTCTCAAGGCAGAGTTCAATTAAAACAATAGGAAGTACATTAAGGGGTTATTTAGTGGTTTTAGCACCCTTTTTAGGGAATGTGGTTCAAAATTTCATTTGATTTAAACATTGTACTTGCATAAAACACGTATTACAGCGGCCCCATTTCCCAATGTGTTAAAATCATGATCATAATTCGAGCTGTAGACAAATAGACGATATTTTTGTCAAACGACCGAAGCTTCAAAAACATTAATGCACACAAACATTAGATAGTCCTATGTTTCTGATGTTACAAAAATAGTAATTTGGGGATGAGGCTGTGGAACACGGAGTGCCTCTTTAACCTTTGCGATCCACTATGAATAAATTAAGTTACCCGGCAACTATTGGTATATATACTCTGATCAGCTCGTAACAAGTGGCACTTATAACATCATGGATTGATATAGAATGGCGTACCGACTTGGCGCACCACCTACGTAAATCACGCTTTTGCGTATTGCTGGATTCACAAGCACTTGTGTGAAGTTACGCAGGCGTAAGTCGACTTTTTATTGACTCGCGAAGTAACCAAAAACGTTGACCAAAAAAATAATCGCGGGGCAAGTTGAAGCCTAAATTTCACACCTAAGTTTAACGTCAGGGTTTGAATCATTATAGTTTTCTTCTGACATTTACCGAAGAAATGAAAATGATTGCTTTTCATTTGACCGAGAAAATTAATTATGACGTGAAGGTGTAACTAAAACTTTTGCTAATTTCAACACCGAATTCGATCGTTTTAAGCGTAAGTAACTGAGTGGGTCTTGTGTAACAATAGCCAACGACTCACTAGCGTTCTACGTGTAGTTAGCAACTTATTCTTGGTCCTATCAACAAATCAAGAGAACACCACGAAGAGTTTTATACAGGGTGTCCCAATAAAAACAGAACCATCGATGCGCCCTCTTTCTCTCCTATTTCTAAAATGTTGATCAAATGTATTTTTGTATGTAAAGAAACATTAAATTCTTTAAAATAAACCAAAACAAAACAATCATTACAATCGGCTCACAAGATATGCCCTCTTTAAGAAATGTACCCGTTTTTCACTCTGTCCAGGGATGAGGTTTGGCTACATCAAAGATTAAAATGAAACACACGGTTATTGACATGGATAGATAGTAGCATTAGGTTTGAAACGCATTCACTATGAGCGCGGATCACCAGCTAGCCTCCAACATTTTCGCAACCGCATTTTAATACTGCTGCATTCGCAAGTATACGGCGCACAAGGAGGGTACGTAAAGCAATTAATACCATGAGGACCAGGGCGGTGTTTCATAAAGAACTACACTTAAGTTTAAACTTAAATTTAGCGTAAGTTTAATTTTAACTGGGCGTTTCATAAAATTAGACTTAAATGAGGCGTCGAATGTTACCTTGCTCAACCCCGTTCCACTCGTTGATAACGATGCGACGCAATCCCACCAGAGTTGTAACTGCCTTTATCTCCTTGTTGGCTCGTCTCTTGTGCTGATCCCAAAGCCGGGTCCCAAAGGTTCTCCAAGGGGTTAAGATCAGGGCTTCTGGAGGGCCACTGAAGTGTCTCAATTCCTTCTGCTTCCAGGAATGCAGCTGTAATCAGGAATGGGGCGCCCAATGTGAGCTGGACGGGATATGATGATCAAATACGAGAGAAATGCTTCATGGAATGAAGCTTTCGTGTCAATTTGCGATTATGTGGGGTGGGAGTTCTGTTTTGGGGGCCTATTGTAGTGAGGATATTGCTTTGGATATTGAATATTGTTGAATTTCGTTATGCAGGGCCTAGGTATATGATGGATAACTAGAAGACACAAATAAGTAAGCTTCCCCCCTGGCCCTAGTCATCTATACACTCATTCTTGTAACACGACGAATTTCGACAAAGTCATGTAAACGTAATTTCGTTTTTCACCCGAACTCCGTCCAGAAACAATCCTGAAATGTTGAAAACCTGGGGTCGGCGCACTCATGCCAGTTTATCCTAAGGTATACTCTGTGTCTTTTGTAGCCAACCCTGTGGCTAAGAGAGGCTATAGGAAATACTTAAACGAATAAAAAAAATCATACCCTCCTTTCATATCAAACAATTCCAAGAAATTGACAGGCCTGTTATATCAAGGGTAAGATCGATCGTTATTCTTCATGAAACGGGCACAGCCCATTTTTATGTTATTAATTCTGCTAAAAATTAATTAATAAATAACAAAATTACGTCATAATTATACTTTAAATCGGCCATAGAACTCTATTTTAAACGGACAAAATAGCCATTGGGGTTTCTTTCACTTTACCTTGCTAGGAACCCTTTCCAGCAGTTAGGCATATTACAATAAATATTATTTCATTCAGCATTTTGGGTAAACACTAACAAAATGACGTAGGCCTAAATCGTACATTATTGCTTTAAACTGCCCAACAACGGTGAACCACGAGTCAAAAGTCGCCTAATTGGGCTACCATATCGCGGGGTTGGCAACTCGGGTTGCAAATACACTTCTGACTTTCAACACAGTCATGTCTTTTGAATTTATTCCTTTCTCTGCTGACCAGAATTGAAATTCGTTAATTAATGTTTTTTATCAGAGATAGTCACCACAAAGATACTGAGCTGTGTTCTAATATCTTTGGTCACAATCAGTTAGCCGGTCAAGCACATAAACCAATAGAGGTTATCCATGTTCTATAAGCTGCATGTCCTATCAACGACTGCTATACCTTGTTTAGGACATTCTAAAGAAGTACCTGCATGTGCAACCATGACTGTTTCAAAATAGCCCGCCAAAGTCATGCAGGTAACTCCGAGGTCGTGCATTGAATTAGTTTGAATGACGAATACTACGGGAACCAGTGCCTTTTATTAGAAGTCACACATGAGTTAAGTGGATAACCTCTATTAGTGATTTCATGATTGGTCAGTGGTTGTTTTGTTTGGTTTAAGGATTAGGTGTGCAAAGGTCACGGCCCTGTTGCTACTGCAATCACTATGGACCACAATGGCCTCATTCCAGTGGCATATTATCAATAACCTCAATTAAACAATCATAGTGCAAAATTTGACCTTAAGTTGCAGAGTATGAGTTTTTGTATTCACATTTTCAAAGGTCATTCAATGAATGCACAAATGTATTGGAGTTAAAGAACTGTGCCCTGATAGATGAGCATGTTGTAGATTCTTCACACTTTAAACAACTAGTTCATGTGCAAACATGTTCAAAACATACATAATTAGAATGGTCAAATGTCACCGTCTATCGTCTATCGGGTTCTATAGGCGGTAAACTGGTTTAAACCATACCTGACCATACTAAGGTCACGGTTTATTTGGTGTTTTTATAAGTCCATTAATTTTGTATTTTAAACAAAGAATATACGCACAACATTTTATCCCGTGCATATCAGAAAACAATAATAAAATAAAATCCAAGCATATTGTGGTTTTATTTCTAAGCTGGGCATACTTTTAAGCAAAACAGTTATGAAGTAAATTAGCAAGACCGAAATTAGAAGCTTTTTGCAAAGTCAAGCCAAATAATGGGCCGCCGCCGTAGCGGGCGCCCCAAAAAGTAAATGTCTTAGTACCCACTCACCTTTGTCTTTGATCATTCATCTGCACAATAAGCATCAATTAAAATGTTTTAAATTAAAATTGAAAAGGCGGGAATAATGAAACTGTCTCGGATCAGTGAATCAGCTCTAAAACCATTGAATAGACTTATTTTCAATTTTCATTTTTCGACCTCGTGTTACTTAAACATTTATATCTTTTCTCAGGAGTGTCGTAGGGTAGTGATTGAGGTGTCAAAATGCGCAGGACAATCTCTCGCATGCAATTATTTAGCAAACGTACACAATTGGTCGCTAGATGTTAATAGTGGGTAAATTTCCTAACCATAAAGAAACTTTTTTGCGTAGTTTAGAACGTAAGCATCGTTTAGGGTGCTGACGAGACAAAAAAAGTGCACCGATTTTTTCGAAGACTGTATAATACCACATGATACAGCAAATGTTAATTTGGTCCCCATTATGACCTGTGATCCCTCGCAGGAAGCATATGGAACTAATTTTAGTCTTATCATTTGAGGTGCAACCCACAAAATTGGTTACCCTAATATAGCAAGACAAAATGCTAATTCAAATATCACAACACAGCGACATGTGCTATGCTTACTAAAAGTGAAATAATGCACACATTGAAGCATTGTCATCATTTCTCAGCTTTGCACTTTTGTATTTTGCGAAACGGAACCATAACATGGTTCATTTCTGTTTCCTTCATTGTCTTGCTTTATTATTATAATCATCATCATCATTGTTGTTGTTGTTGTTGTTGTTGTTGTTGTTCTTGTAATTATTATTATTATTATTATTATTATTATTATTATTATTATTATTATTATTATTATTATTATTATTATTGTTATAATTAGTGTTATGACGACAAAATCTATATTGTTTAGTTTCTGTTATATATCCTTCTCTTCCACATTCAATTTTGTAGAGTTTTAGTCTTTTGCACTAACATCTCTTTCTTTCTTATCAGGTGCGTCACGTGACGGTCTACCAAGAAAAGCCTTCTCTATACCAACTGTAGGTGATTCTACCAATAGTGATAAAACATATGCGCATGCGTAGGATGCAACCATATTTGCGATAAACCAGTAGCTCTGTGGTAAAATAAAATAAAAGTCACCGTTAGTTTGTTTGGAAAAAGAAAGGTAATTTTGCAGAATTAATGCGATAAATTGAAATAACTAATGTACCTTTACATCGAAATGCTCACAAAATTCACGTCGGGTCATGTAAATAGCTATATTCGCCCGATATTTCACAAATAAGGCAAAACATACATTATTATCTTTTATTTTATATATTTTAGTCGATGTTGGTTCACATTTGAAACATTTTACGAGAATTGCCATGCGATGTATACATAAGCATAACTTTTCAATATGGTAGAAACAATCCTGTCTTTCTTCAGAAGGCAAAATTTTATCAGGAATTATCATGTAAAAACATTCCATTGTAATTTGAAACAGGTAAGTTTCCCCATTCTCTACAGTTTCAATAATTGGTTGGGATGTTTTATTACATCGGACAGAATAACCAACATCATTAGGTTTATTGACGTAGAATCTTTGGCTATATCGGGTGCTTTACATACTGTTCGTTTTATTCGTTATGATCAATTGCAACTAAAAACGAAGGTGATTTACTCTCGTTTTAGTGACGTTTTACTACTACACTAGTGGTTTCATCAGACTGGCAACTCATCTCATCAAAATTCGCAATATATCTAATTGTTCAACTTAATTTCTTATACTTGTATATTTTATATTGTGTAATGCAATAATCTGTGTGTTCTGAAAATGTGTGATTTAATGATTTAAATATGTATAATATGTGGTTTTCGTAATATGTATAATAAAGGCTTATGCCTGACAACTCGTCAAAAAAAAAAAAATTAAAAAAACTCATCTCATCAGACTTTTTCCTTTTATGGACAACAGAAAGCACCGTAGAGGGCGTGATGAGTTGGTCAAAGATGTTATTGAGTGCGTAGGTCCCTTCGTCCTTGTTTAGAGTGTCGTGTCCTAGTCTTGGGATCTTTCAGTCACCTGGTAGTCTTACCAGCTTCACAATCAATTACTTTAGACGCGTTAGTAACCGAGGAAGCGGACAGACAAAAAGAGGAGAATTACAGAATAATATCCGCGGAACGTTGACCACTTGACCCAGATTGGTCAATTAAGAGAGTCAAAGAAGATAGATCCACTCCTAAGACAAAACTTATCTCGCAGCGAAAAGATGACAGTGAGAACCAAAGGCATGGTTGTGGTCCCCTATATAGAGCGTGTTTCTGAGCGAGTCTCCCGTGTGTTTAAAAACAGGGGTGTTCTACTGCGATGAAGCCGCAGCGTACCATCCGCAGTATGCTTGTTCACCCAAAGGATAAACTTCCCCCTCAACCAAAATCGGAAGCTATTTACGAGATCCGCTGCGGTGACTGCCTCAGTTCCTACATTTGTGAAACTAGCCTTCCCTTTGGTATCCGACTCAAAGAGCACCAAAAAGAGGTGGAGAAATTTGGATACAGACCATGTACACGTGCAAATCGCAAATCTTGTATCACAGACATTCACAAATCTGCCATCACTGATCACGTGGCTTCTACAAATCAATTGGACTTGGGAGGACTCTAAATTGATCGTGATGCTGAAGACTACCAGGTAGCTGAAAGAAGCCATTTGGATTCACAGAAAAGGACATGGCACTCTAAACATAGGCTCATCACGCCCTCCACGGTGTTTCCTGATGTCCATAAAAGGTAACAGTCTGATGTGATAAATTGCCAGTCTGATGAAACTATAGTGTAGTGGTGAAACGTCACTAAAACGTGAGTAAATCACCTTCGTTTTTAGTTGGAATCGTTCATAACGAAAAAGTTGGTTTACATAGTTTACTCTTTGAAACAATACTGACCATTTCCACGTAAGTGAAATGCAATAGGGCTTTCTTGGTCAAGATAACCTCGAAGATGATTATTGGATGCACCAAGTACGCAGCAAAATTCAGTCTGGCTAAAGGAGTCCAGAAAGTCCACGATAAGAAACTGTTGATATAACCTGAAAAGCAATTAAATTACATAATGTAATTGGATAAATAAAATATTATTCTGTTGGCGACAAAAAAGAAAAAGAAATCCTGGTTTAGTGGCCGACCGACCATAAGGGGCTGTGCAATAATTATGAGCCCACCCAGGGGTAAAATTCCAAACGGCTCGCCAAAAAATCGCTTGCCCTCTCGGCCCACCAAAAACCACTTGCCCTCTTCTCGGCCTGCCAAAAATCTTTGCTCCAAATTTGCAAACCTCAATGGTCTTGATACATGTTGCGAGCGTATCGAGAAGGAAAATATGCATACTTAAGCGCTTCTGTACTGTTTTCCTAAGCCTGTTTAGAGCATTTAATTTAAAAGCCGCCCCAAAAAAAGTGTGACATAATTGCTATCAAAATATTGAGGGGGGATTACGCCTATGAAACTTACCCGTAATTTAAACCAAAATTTGAAGAAAAAAACACTTTACTAGACTATGATAATAATATCATTTGCCTTGTTTAGGGAAATTGCTTACATAGAAGGTAACGCCAAAATTTAGACACGCATTGTTAAATAGGTCTTCCAAAAGTATCCCCTAAAGAATGCATTATACCCCTTTAGAGGAAATTATCACAATTGAAAGAGTACAAAATTTTTTGAATATACACCTTCAGCAAAAAACCATGTTCTTAAATAAGGTTTATTTGATCCTGCTATACCGTATATTATAACATTATAAATTTTATTATCAACATACCACCATTGCCTGTTATGCATGCAAACATAACCCATGATACGGCAACAGCATAAGTAAATCTACTTAGACAGTTGTAAGCGATGGAAAGCCACTGCTCCGTATCTGGTCCGGTAGCTTTAAGTCCATAGATTGCGCTACATGCTAAAGCTGCTGATACAGTCCAGCCCAAGATGTTAACAAACTGGGAAAAGACAAGTTACATTCAGCAAAAAATAAATTGAAGGCGCAGTGATTCGCAATAAAATACGATGCTTTTTACTATCCTTAAGTGTGATTGTGCGATAATATAGAGTAGTTTTAAGTACATAAAATAAAATAAAAATAAAATTAATGTACATTACATATAGCACTTTATGCCGTAAAGAGCCTCAAAGCGCTTTACAATTATTCCGCCGTCATTAGAATACGTCGGAACCACGTTAGCAGCCTACAAGTGGCACAGGGTTCATCAGTACAACGACTACCCCCCTAACAGCTTCCCATTGCACCTGGGTGGGGTGAGGCACGCGAGGCAAAGTGCCTTACCGAAGGGCGCAACACGGTGGTGGGACGGGGAATCGAACCCACGCACATCGAGTAAGCTCTCAGATTATGAGTCGAAGGCCGTAACCACTGAGCCACTGTGCGATTACATCTGTGGTAGAAAACTTGGTGAGGATGTTATTGCTAAGGAGGTGCTGAAGAACTTGACTATGAATAACCTTCTCCAGAAGCTTACAGCAAATCAGTTGTAATGAGATTTGTACTTAAAGACAGGAGCAATATGACCCGACCCCCACCTTTGTTCCATAACCATTAGGGTATAGGACATTTTTTTTTTTTGATATAGCCCCCGAATGAAATGTATTTAATTATGTTTGTACTCACTCAGGTAGCATTGTGTGTGAATTTTACATCCGAACTAGAGGCTATTCTTTTTTATGGGCATTTTAGTGTCTAAAATGGCCCAAAATGAGGTTTTTCAATATTGCCGTCCATTTCTAATCGTCACCCCCATAGGCTTTACATGTAAAATAAAAAGGCACATAAAAATTTAATAGCCTCTAGTCCAGATGTAAAATTCACACCAAATGCTTTTTGAGTGATTACAAAGATAATTAAATACTTTTCATTCGGGGGCTATGTGGAATTTTTTTTTATGTATTCCTTGTACAATGACATTTCACTATAAAATGTCCATTGGAAACAAAGGTGCCCCGGACTTGGAAAGCGGATTTTATCATATAAGCTATCGCACTTTCCATAAAATCATTGCATCAAAACTTATTTAGGTACTAGACGGAACTTTTAGATTGCCATTTCAAAACCTAATCTAATCATTTACCATGTTCAGTTTATACGGTTTGCCATTCATCTTGTATATAATATATCCCAGCATCATACCAACAAGATACGTCTGAATACGGACATACGGTTTGCCGTAAATGAAGTCATCGGATTCCTCAATTCCGGGAGTTGTAGTTGTACGATTGTTGTAATACCTTGTAAATTAGTAAGTAAGTAAGTAAGTAAGTAAGTAAGTAAGTAAGTAAGTAAGTAAGTAAGTAAGTAAGTAAGTAAGTAAGTAAGTAAGTAAGTAAGTAAGTAAGTAAGTAAGTAAGTAAGTAAGTAAGTAAGTAAGTAAGTAAGTAAGTAAGTAAGTAAGTAAGTAAAGTAAGTAAGTAAGCAAGCAAGCAGGTAAGCAAATTACGCGAATGAGAGTGAGTAAGGGGTGAGTGTCGAGTGAGTGAGTGAGTAAGTGAGTGAGTGAGGGAGAATGAAGTTAAGAAGGATAGGAAGCCAAACTTAAATATTATTACAAATTATAAACTTCTAAAAAATCGTAAACATGGTAAAAGGTACATTTTATAATGAGTTAAAAATACGATTTGATTTAATAGAAACAATTCCGAAATGTGGTTCAAAACCTCTATTAACCACTCACGGGTGGTGGATCCAAATGCTGGAAGTCCCCAATACCAGCATACGTAAGCCGTAGAACCAAATGATACACCACACAGCAAGCCAAGTAAACTAACTCCCAATTTGCTGGATCTAAATGTGAAAACAAAACAACCAACATATGCTTATAAGAAAATATCCAAGTTGGAAACTCCGACAGGCGGGACTTAATGCCTTCAAACTTTGGGTTTGGGTTTCAAAGTTGCATATTATGAGCAACGGCCAAATAAACTATTGTAAAACGTCATCTAAATGCAACCCTGCTTATAGACGAGTCCCCAAACCAGGGCCAGAGGTAGGTCAAAAACGTACATCAAAATGCGTACGTACCACTTGACTTGAATTTTTGAATGCGATTTCCGTGTACATTATACTCTATACGACATGACGTATAACGTACGTCTGGTGTTATTTTCACGTTTTATTCCGGATTACTCAATATCCTTTTTTTTTAATTATGAAAATTCCTCAAAACCCGCGGAAATGCAAAATTCAAATGCCTTTTCTCAAAATTTTCTTTTACAAGCGCAATATTCTTTATCGGTGCAAAATTATTCTTCGATAATTGGTTGAATATGTTATTGATCATCGCAATTTTGACAAACACTCTACGCTTCAGGCATGTCGGCATCTTGCTCCTCACGATGTCATTTAATTTTCAAAATGCACACTATCCAGCTTGGAGCTCTTGGATTCTTCTATTTTACTTAATAATCCACTTTCACCAGTTGCCATTATGTATTTGGCACATGGCTCGTTCAAATGATAATAGTACACAACTTTGCAATTGCTCTTAATGGAGGCCGATGTATGCAGTAGGGGTAGTCAAAAAACAAGATGCAGATATGAAATTCTGTTATACGAGGCAAAATTGTAATTTCCTAAATTCATAACAAAACCATAATGTCCACTTCCATCCAACTTTATCACCAGGGCAAACCGTTATAATGATATACCTTCACAAAAGCTCTTTTATTTGCTAAACGTGCAAATATTTTAAAAATTACAAACAGATGACGCGCTGTAGAGTTTTCTTATAATTGGCGCCTTCCAGCCGTTGATAGCGTTTTGGCTCGGCTAACTCCAATCCAGCTGGAATTCGCGAAGCGGAAAACTGAAAGCAAGAACGATTGTGTAGGCTGGCTACACATTCGTCCTCGCTTCTAGTTTTCCGCTTCGCGAATTCCGGCCTGATATAAGTCGCTTTATTATTAAGCCCAATCTATCATGTCTATTGTATTGGCATATTAATGGCTGTTTGTAAATATATTTCATAGAGTAGAGCTTCTACTTACTTGTACAAGCAATAAACAATAAATGGACTAATGATAAAAAACTGCATGTCGTTTGAAAGGTACCAACTCCATCCCATGCACTGCAAAAACGAAAAGAAAAGAAATGGATTAAATTTACGTGACTAGAACAGAACTGACTATTCCCCTGTAGAAGTAGTGACGTAACAGGATCAATTACCATAACAATGGGTTTACACTATTTTTGAATGCATTGCCCTGCACTAGACGTTATGCCGTTCCTCTACATTGCACATATATTATCAAGAACAGGGATAAAATCCTGGATCGTAATTCTATAGAAATTTCACATCATGCTGATCACCTACACCTGTAACATTAGTGTCTTTGAAAAGAGCGGTATAGTAGTCAATCTATCATTGTACACATACACAGGTGATTAGTGCATCCTGCTTATAGAGCAGGGCAATACATTCAAAAATAGTGTAAACCCATTGCTATGTTTACATTGTTAAATGTACATGTACCGAATTGTGAACCATTCCACGTTTTATGCACAATGCGGTTAAAATAATCCGCCGCTTATTTGAACATGTTACGGCGTTATTTTCTAAACGTGTATTCAAAATTCATACATTTTTATCTCATTTCATATCAAAAGGTTTAGCTACAAAACGATTCTCTTATCAACTCATTTATGCAGAGTTTCCACCTCGATACACCAATTCGAGTACACAGATTTGTCCAAGCAAAGTTAGCTTAGCAATGCCTTGTCTCTACACAGTCTGTGCCTGTACTACAAGATTGAGTGCATAGCATCATAAGAGCTGTGTGAGCTTCTAGCTGGTGACTAATGGAAAATACGGCATCTGTGATAGATTTTTGTCAAAACCCTGAATGTTTCCTTCATCCAACAGAAAAGTTTTTATATCGAACGAAAGCTAACACTTCACGCTAAAAACACGCTTCTACATTACGTCAACAGATGACGCAATTCAATGTTTATAGCAAGGCGAATGTGGTAAATCTGTTGAAGAAGGCCTATTCACGCACAATTTTTGACCACTATGTTGGTTTTAAAAGTCAAAACATCCGTTGATTCTTACAATATTTTGCAAATTTTATTGTCATTAAATGAAACAGCCCACTGATATTCTCGATATACTAGATTCATGGCAATGAGCAATGGCCAATTCTCTTTAAATTGCAAATCTTGTGCAAAAAGTTACTATTTTCGCCTGTTTTGTCATACGGTTGTAGAGTCAATGAATTTTGTGACTAATTTTGCATTTTCTCAAAAATAATATCTTTGCTTAGAGAGTGCTCAGAAATTGTTATGGCTTCCGACAAGTGTCTACAAGAGGTAACCTGAGAAAACTTCCCCATTTGTTTTTTCAAAGATGAAATTTTGGCGCGTTTTTCTTCGCGGCAAATTAGCAAAAAAGCATGGCATACAGATAAAAGTATACACGTTCTACATATGATCAGCTTTAATGTGTTATGTGCCCCAAAATATTCCATAATATTCATTAAAAATCATGTATTTTGTCATCAAACATTAATTTTCACTTGTTTTGAGATTTATCTCCATTTGTTTGTACATGGAATATTCTAGAAGGCTAATTATTAAAGTGATCAAGAAATTCATATCTAGTAATCATGATTACTTGATTACCGCAGTAGTAAAGTGCTGGCACTGTGCCAAAAATCAGGGTACATGCAGTGCAGAGTAATGAGTCCGATTGGCTTGTGGTGATTACATACATCATACAAAGGCCTGAAGCGATCACCCCCTTACACTGCCGTAAGTTACAACATACTTACACAAACTTAACAAAAAAGATAAAAGAAAGAGGAGAAGAACATGCAAAGAAAGAACCAATGTAAATGGTCAATTCCAGCGAAAGCGGGACAAAATTCTCTCTATGTTAACTTTCCACTTTAAAATGTCATTAATAAAGGAAATCACGTTATTGATGGAGCATATCATGTCACGTCCAATGTGCTCTCTTTGTGCATATAGGCCTTTACTAGCAAGTCATACCAGGGGACAAGTTATGATAGCTTAAATGAATTGGCGTTACCCACGAATTCAAAGATAAAGCACCATATATGTCATTGAATGTCCTTCAATCAAAATGAAATTATTACCGTTAGAAAGACGTTTGCATGATCTCTCATCATATGTAAAACGATTGAATTCCACCAAAGTTTGTGGACTCTTGAGGCCATTAAGTCAATTTGGCTAATAATTTTGTTACCCGCGTATCAAAAATTAAATGATCGTTCTGAAAAATGTAAAGTGAATATGCCATAAATGACTATATCATGAAACGAAGTTTCGTTCTATAATTCTGAGGTCCAAGTGATTATTTTATGCAAATACGTTTTACCCATAAAATTCCATAAAATCAAATTTGACGTTACCCACGTATCAACTGTTACCCACGAGTCCAGCAAATATAATTGCCATAACTTAAATTAACATTTAATGACTTTGGACACTGAATTTAGTTTGACAAGCGCTTAAAATTGTAAATCGTAAAAATACGTTCACCGCTTTAAAAAAGAATCTACGACGGTTTAAACTTTTGTTACCCACGAATCCCGAATAGATGCTAACCTTGAAAAATAAGGAGATTGTTTATTTTAAGTTTAAATCAGCACATATTCAAGCCATGGGTATGCTATAATTTTGACAGTACTTACAGTTTATACACCTAAGAAACGCAAACCCCAAACGGTACTATAGTACTTATAGCTTTACCCACGAATTCGGCGTTACCCACGAATCCAAGGATTTACTCGTAAATTATATATTTCTTATGCATCTTAACATTTTGAAAACATGCGAAATAGGTTCCAAAACAGTCCTGTTTAATAGCGTCCTCTTGAAGGTATACTGAAGCTGCAACATGAAGTTTTGATTGATTATCCTAAATTACCATTTTTGGGTAAATGCAATTGGTTAGAGAAACGGGAATCATTGAAACACAATGGAGGAATAACCACATGGTGGTGTCCAACCTTCTGTAATATTTTCTATTTTGCCGCTTTCCAATACATACCTTCAAATATGTGTTACCCACGAACATTTTGGTTACCCACGAATCCCTACTTAAATTATAGTTAACAATGTATTGATAGTGTTTTAGTTCATAGGAACTGTCAAACACGAGTTAATAGAATATTGCTGCATGAAAATATGGAACGATTTTACTAAAATAATAATATAAAACTGTTTGCTCTGTCTATTTGAATTTGGCAGCTTCATTATTCTCAAAATTTGTATACCCAAAATGCCATAATGATCCATTCTAAACATTCCATGTTGTCTGTATTTTGATTAAAATTCATTTTAGTGCCATTGCAGCCTGAATTATTGACATACGGAAAAGTATGTTTTATTTTTATTTTAAAAAATTAATAGGAATTGCTATTTTCCAGACGCTGTTACCCACGAATCCATTCGAGATCCTCATCCTGCGACGAGATACAAAATCTAACTTTATATTTATATGAAGCATTTATTCTAATCTTTCGAAATAATACAGTAATGTTAAATGACAGCCACTTTGGAAAGAGTTCGAAGAATTGACACAATCTTAACTGTACACCTGGTTCTTTCTTAAAATTTGTAATAACCAAAATATTTCTTTGTAGATATATGTAATAAAATTCTATTTTACGTTCAAAGTCTTCACCGATTTCTAGTGTATATGAGTCACACATAAAATATTGAAAAATATTAAAGAAAGTAAAATTTTATGGCGTACAACAGGTGAAAAATGCTTGAATTCGTGGGTAACATGCATATGCGCATTTAACACTTTATTTGGTCTAGCAAGAAAAGTTATTTTTCAATCCGATGGCACTTCCACCTGATGATTCACTAGACATGATCGTCTCATTTGATAAGTCTAGAATTGAAAAGGAAAACATTTTCAAAATGGCCCCCAGAGAGAATTTTGGCCCGATTTGGCTGGAATTGACCAAATATATCGTCGGTCGCAACACATAGTGGCGTACGTGAAGGACAAAATACGTCTCCGAGTAAAACATTTTTGAAGGATATGCTACTAGTAACGGTGTCGATACTTCTCCATTGTTATCTCTCAGTGGCATTTGAAATTGAAGTTTAAGGTTCAAACTATTAAACTGTATCTTTAATAGTTAAAAAGGAATAACTATTAAAGGATAATAGCTAGCTCTTAACCTATACGCCACTATGTGAAACGGAAAATTTTGAAAATCACTCTACGCCACTACGTGTTGCGACCGACGATATATAACATTTCAATAAATAGACACTCCACAGTTCACACAAGAAATTGATAGTTGCGGTGGAGATGGGTGGGGATTGGTGAGGTCATTAAATGAAGCCTAAATATATGATGTAATTTTTATTAGACTTTTCTTTATTTGTAACTTAAACTGGTTTACTGATTTTGCCATCTTTATATATTTATCAGTAATATTCCATTTCCTATACCGGCGGCTCTTATTGTTTTGTGAGCAAATTCTGTATTTTGTATGACATATATTGTAGTCGTCGGCATTTCTTGTGTGATACTTATGTCTGGTACAATAAGTAACGCAGTTGTTATAAATACGCCCATAGTGTCAAAACTAATATTGTGTTTACAATATTTCAACATAGAAAGAAGGATGATTTCTTTACGCGCATTTTGATACCCCATTTGTCCAATTTCGTCAATGAATATTAACAATACCGCAGTGTTTTTAAAGAACATAACCTGAATTTAAAAGTTGCAGCTATTTGTATTGACTTGAAGTCAGCACGAAGATAAACTGAGGGTTTACGTGCCACAATGTTTGCGTAATAACCATTGATCGCTGTAACTTTTAAATTCGTATATTTTTCGTTAAAAGCACTACTGTGTTGTTAATATTGAACGACATTTGACAAATGGGGTATCAAAATGCGCGTAAATAAATCATCCTTCTTTCTATGTCGAAATATTGTGGAAACAACTATTAGTTCTGAAGCTATAGGCGTATTTATAACAGCTGCGTTACTTTTTGTGCAGATTTTAGTTTAATCCGGGAGTTTAAGGTGGTACAACACCCCTGACAATTTTTGTGACTAATTTTGCATTTTTTCTCAAAAAATAAATACACACTGGTAACAAAAGTTATGTATATTAATTTTGCATTTTCCTCAAAAAATAAATACACACTGGTAACAAAAGTTATGTATATTATAGGGGCAAGGAATCTAATTATGTCACTGAAATATCAGTGATTCAAGATAAGTGGTTCATTATATATATTAAGAAATGAGGTACAGACTTGACATTTATTATGGAATATTTTTTCGCAAAATTCCAAGACTGGTCTAGTAGGGGTCTGCATAAACCGCACGGGCTAAATAATAATTGGGGTGTGTCGGGAGATGGTGTAAAATAATTGTTTGACAGAAAATGTGTCTTCCATTAGTTTACATTTTGGCGCTCATAATGTAGTGAATTACCTTAAAATTGTGGATTTAAGGATACTGAATTTGATGATTGTGGGGGTAAAATTTCTTAATTTGAGCAACATTATGATATTATCAAATTTATTGAGGTTTGAGGCAATACTTACTGAACCTAAATTCCAATAAGTGTTTGTCGGAACTACTAATGCACTTGTAATGTACTAGTTTGAAAGGGGAGGAGCTTTAAAAATATATCTCTTAAAAGTGGTACGCACTCAGAAAGTTTGAATAGTGCCCTGGGGCCAAATGTTATAAACGTACTGTACACAAAGAAACAGCGTGAGTTCATTGGACAAGCAGGAACGGTAAGTTTATAACATTTAACCCCAGGGGCCATTCAAACTTTCTGAGTACGTACCACTTTTAAAGCCCTATTTTAAGCTCCTCCCATATTCAACAAATTGGTACATTGCAAGTTTATTTCAACTGTGATGAATGCCAATTGCTGACGAAGTTTAAGAAATATGACCTCAAGTCCGAAATTGTGTCCCACACAAGGCGCAAATTCAGCTTCCCTAAATCGGCCATTTTAGGCAAATTCGCTACATTATGAGCACCATAATTTAAACTTATGGAATGCACATTTTCTATCAAACAATTATTTTACACCATCTCCCGACACACCCCAATTAATATTTAGCCCGTGCGATTTATGCGGACTCCGTCCAGACCAGTCCTGGAATTTTGCCAAAAAATATTCCTTATTAAATGTCAAGTCTGTACATTCCAGCGGTACCTCTTTTCTTATAATAAATATCGTACCGCTTGTCTTGAGTCCCTGAAATTCCAGTGTAGTAACTGGATTCCTTGCCCCTATAATAATTATACATAACTTTTGTTACCAATGTGTTTATATTATTTTTTGAGAAAATGCAAAAATAGTCACAAATTTATCAAGGGGTGTAGTACCACCTTAATGGGCCTTTAGTTAGTGGGGCGATCTCTTCTTGGGTCACAAAACGTCTGCACAATAAGTAACGCAGCTGTTATAAATACCCCTATTGCTTCAGAACTAATAATTGTTTCCACAATATTTTTACATAGAAAGAAGTATGATTTATGTACGCGCATTTTGATACCCCATTTGTCAAATGTCGTTCAATATTAACAACACAGTAGTGCTTTTAAAGAAAAATATCCGAATTTAAAAGTTGCAGTTTACAGCGATCAATGGTTATTACGCAAGCATTGTGGCACGTAAAACACTTCGCGCTGACTTCAAATCAATACAAATAGCTGCAACGTTTAAATTCGGGCACTTTTTCTTTAAAAACACTGCTGTGTTGTTAATATTGAACGAATGGGGTATCAAAATGCGCGTAAATAAATCATCCTTCTTTCAATGTTGAAATATTGTCATGATTGTGAACACAATTATTAGTTCTAATACTATAGGCGTATTTATAACAGCTGCGTTACTTTTTGTGCAGTCTTTATGAAAGAGATACGTAGTTACACATTACGATAAGGTCAAGCTCTTACACTGTCCAGCTCTTACATAAAGGTCAAACTTTTACATTGTCCTCTCATAATTTAACTCTGTCAACCTAGCCTAGACCTGTTATATGAGACTTACCTGATCACCCAGATTTCCTGGGAATGGATAGAGATTGCTGATATATAGAAGATTCGTCCACCAGTATTTCTGACATGCCTCACTTGCTGCTTTAAAAGTGTCGTCTTTTCCTCCTCCTTTACCAAGATACGGTGTCAACGTAGCCAATATTGCCAGTGTTACCATATACAAGGGCGTTATGCGCCAGAAACGATGGAAATAGAACATAAACCAGTTGATACGGCCAGACGTCTTCCTTAGCTCTTTAAGTGTCAGATATGTCACCAGAAAACCACTGAAATTACATAACACTGAATCAGTCAATATTTTATTTAATACACCCAACTGCTTCATGTATTGGTAGCACCGGCGCACACCGTCATCGTCCCTATATCTTCAATATCCTATATTTTTCAACAACTACGCATGGTGATTTTGTTCGAGATAGGCCGTGCGACTCAGGCTAAGCATACAATTTGAGATTTTGAGAGCCTGCCACACTGTTTCTATTCTATGTTTTACGATTTTCGCATGATCAATATATGGCTGGCCGTAACCGCCACAACGTGGAGCTGCTACGCGTAGCTTACTTTTCGCTTCGCGGAGCTAAATTGACCAATCATGTTAGATCTTTTCATTACGCGGAGCCAGTGGATGCATCCTCGTTCCAGAGAGAGAAAACTCTTGCCAAAATTAATGTTTACTGTGGGGATTTTAAATGAATCGATTGTAAATAAACCACGACCAGTTGTACAGGATCAATACCATTGTTTGATTTAGTGTATAGTCAATGTTACCTTGCATGCATGTGTCATGTGTGTGGCGTGTTTGTTTGTTTGTTTGTTTGTCTACTGTGTCAGGCCAGGATCACTGACACCCACGGTACTGATACTCTCATACTATCACGGTGATCATATTGTTGAATGTTGTTGACTTTAAAATAATCATGATGCAGTCATGTCTACAGTAGAACTCACCACGACCTTTGAAGGACTTAAACCCTATTAAAAGCTATTAAACCAAGATAACACTCAATGAAAACAGCTCAACTATGTTACATCAGATCTTCTCTGGTTAAATACACACTGCACTTGTGTCTGTTTTACCTGTGCAATGAGCAATGAGCTGGGATTATAGTTTCAGTGGGGTGAACGATTATAAAGCGAACGCAAGGTAACAATACTGTGGGCTTTTGTTTACGAAATGAGACAATAGTCTGCTTATTGTTAACCAGCGTTCTTGAAAAAAGAAGCTTAATGACTTAACACGGTTTAGAAATAATTTCTTCATATTTTTTGGTGTTATCTGTCGTTTACATATCCTTCCTAAAACACTAAAGTACCAATATTTCCAAACACCTAAATTAGCTAAAAATTTAGGACATGTTACAAAACTATATTTTCTAGAATTTCAGAGAATACTTTAAATATTGGCCGGTTATTTTTTACACAGTGACGTCAACTAGGCAATGGCCTATACTTCTAACATACACTATTTGTTGAGGTCACGCGTCAATGGTGAGCGCACTGAGTATTGTGTATAGGAAAACGGACAGTAACTACAGTTTGTATGGCCTACTACTAGTATATAAAGTAAATCCGAACTGGTTTGCAGTTTGCTGAAGGTCGAATTCCGCAGGGACACCGCGCAAGTTATACAAATTAGCTCCCGGCGATACACTGCAGATCGCAGAACTGTGTGCATAGTTTACCACCACTCTGCCTAGCTATATAGTTATGTACAATACTGTATGAGTTTCTTATGAGTGCATGTCCATCTTAATAATAAGTCAGTTCGTACTTTTCATAAACTACTTTTTGAGTCATAACTTTCGTGACCGAGGATATCTTGCAACTACGTGACGCTCGTCTGGCAAATTCTTAATGAATAAATTCGCTTCACGTAATGAGTAAGTCGTACTTAATTGGTCAGTTTTACCTCCGAGTAATGAAAAACTCTAACATGATCATGATTGGTCAATTTGGCTCCACGGAGCAAAAAGTCAGCTACGCGTAGCAGCTCCACGTTGTGGCTGTTGCGGCCTACCATATTAGTATCCCATATGATATTTATATTGCAAGAAAATTCTATTTCTTGTTATATTTGTTGGTTTTATCTTAAATACACTAACTGGAAATTAAATACACTAATTAGTGAGGACCGGTATTTTGCTGTGGTTATGTTTAACTGCAATTTGCGGGTAAAAAATTTGAAATCCTGGGTAAAAACTGTGATCATATTCAACTCTTTGAGAAAATAATAATATAAAGGAATGCATGTAAAATCCAGCTGCAATACAATGTACATTATTGACACACTATCACTCTCTTTATCTACGGCAATAATAGAATATCGATTTCAATCGAATTGAATACGTTGCTCAGTTCTGAGTTTGTAGTTGACTACTAAGCGACCTAAGCGATCGATTGCTAGCCAATCAGATAGAATTCCTTTTATTGCGTTCGGTGAAATACCACTCGCCCGTCGCTCACCAACGGAGTATTAAATTTATATTTATCGTATAGGACGTCGACACTGTGCGGCGGCGTAGCTACCCCACGAAATTTGGTCGTTTCACTTTCATAGTGCAATTATGCTGCACAGCAAACATGATTCGACCTTTGCAGTACTTAAACCTGGTTAACAAGAAATTACTCCAGCAAATCAATCGATAAAGTCTAGTCCATCCTCCACATTGAATGGTGGGCTGTACTTATGCCCAAATATGGCAATTGCCAATCAATAATCACCCACTTGAAATCCCCTGACTCTCTCCACTGACCAAAGTTATAGACAGATTTGGGAGTTGTTTTTGCTGTTATCTGTCATTTACATATCAGGAAGGTACGACCATTTGCAGATGCCCCACCTACTCTGTTTTTAGCCTACATATAATGTATACATTATTCTTGATTGACAGCAAGTACAAAAAATATTCGTCGGTGGTTTAGTTTTAATGCCCTTTTGAAGAGAGCGGTTCACAAAATGAGTGATATTCTTCACTAAAAGTTGCATTCGATTTACACAGGGAATTTTGAAGGCCATGCCGTGCCCTTCCTTACTAAAACACAAAAGCATGATGCAGTCATGTCTACAGTAGAATTCATCTCGACCTTTGCAGGACTTAACCCCATTAAAAGCTATTAAACCAAGATAACACTCATTGAAACAGCTCAACTGATTAAATCGGATCTTCTCTGGCTGTGCACATGTGACTGTTTTCATGTGCGATAACGCAATAAAGTTTGTATTATAGCTTCAGTTGGGTAACCGATTATAAAGGAAACGAAAGGAAACAATGGTATGTGTACCATTGTTCACGAAATGAGACAATGGCGTGCTTTTTGTAAACCAGCATTCTTGAAAATGAGCAACATAATGATTGTTGACTTAACACGGTTTGGAAATAATTTCTTCATATTTTTGGTGTTATCTGTCGTTTACATATCCTTCCTAAAACACAAAAGTACGACCCTCTCCAAACACCTAAATTAGCTAAAAATTTAGGACATGTTACAAAACTATATTGTCTAGAATTTTAGAAGAGTACTTTTAATATTGGCCGGTTATTTTTCACACAGCGACGTTAACTAGGCAATGTACTATTACCTATAACATTAACTAAAACACCAAAGTACGAATATTTCCAAACATCTAAATTAGCTAAAAATTTAGGACATGTTAAAAACTATATTTTCTAGAACTTTAGAAGAGTATTTTAATATTGGTCGGTTATTTTTCACACAGCGACGTTAACTAGTCATATCCCCATACTTTTAACGTAGGGCTATTTGTAGAGGTCACTCGTCAATGGGAAAGAGCACTGTGTATTGTGTATAGGAAAACGGACAGTAACTGCAGTATGGTACGAATATTTCCAAACATCTAAATTAGCTAAAAATGTAGGACAAAACTCCCGACAAAACTTACAAAACTATATTTTCTAGAATTACAAAAAATATTGGCCGGTTAGTTTTCACACAGTCACGTTAACTAGGCAATGCCCCATACCTCTAACATACACTGTTTGTAGAGGTCACACGTCAATGGTGAGAGCACTGTGTATTGTGTATAGGAAAATGGACTGTAACTGCAGTATGTCATGTAGTTGTAACTGATTTAAAGCAGAATTATTAGTTTTTGGCACCGATTCTCAACATGGATTCACCCACCGACAAAATTCCAAGATATAATACCACTGGGTAACATCATAAAAACATGTTAAACATACTTTTTTCCAGTGTTTCTTTTTGTTTTGTTGTTTGATTTGCAAGTGATGCACGACGTATCTGATATAACGATATTGTAATCTTGGCCATGTTGGTTCCATCCCACCCACATCTCACCATAATGCTCATTGGAGAGAGAAGCAGAGGGAGAGGGGGGGAGCGAGAAAGAATTGAGCAAGCGATAGCCTATGCAAAAATTCGCATACGTCATGTACGTACCTCAATATAAAGAAAGTATCCACAGAGAAATTGCCATTAAGTACCGCAAAAAATGCCGTCTTATCGTTCAGTGTCAAAATATATGCCGGGTTATCTGAATATATTTTGTAAAAAACAAATTGCACACACACACACACAATAGTAATTAACATTAAGTCAAAAAACTAATTTTGCTTGAGCACCCAGAATTATTTTCTCTTTGGTGGTACTTAAGCAGACATTGACCCTTCCAAAAATGGTAAAAAAACTCTAGGGCTATTTGTCCCGTAAAGACAGTGTTGCCAAAAATGTGGCCAATTAAAAAAAGGCATTTTTCGAAATAATGCATTTTCTACATATTTACTTATATATCTTTTTATATGACCAACTTAATTGAAATATTTCCCCTTTGCGTTCAAGATTTGACGCACAACTGCATCTGGAAGCAACACTTGAAGGCTGCAGAAGAGTCGTGTTCTGCAAAAACCGGTATTGCCAGAAAATCTGACTTTTTAAATCTATATTTCCAATAAGCGCATTTACTACAGGCTCTAAGAGGGAGTTCGTGTACACGACTCTTTTAAAAATTTACCTTGCATTTTCATGTTATATATACAAAGACCTTCAAAAAAAGTTTGAGTAAGAAAATCAGATCAAGTGCAATTAAAGATGGCGTCCAAAATGGCCGCCAAAAAGGGGTTTTCCATTAAAACACACTATAGCAACATACAAATGATCTAATGATGAAAAAATATCCATGCAATTGATGTTTCTAATCGACGGAAATAAATTTGTGCCCATTTTGTTTCATTTGGATTTTTAAAATTCAAAATGGTGTCCAAAATGGCAGCCAGAATAATAATTCCATTGAAATACAGTAGAGCAACATGAAATTGATATAATAATAAATTATTTTCAATGGAATTAATTTCTTTAACCAAAAGAAATAAATATACACACAATTTGTTTCATTGATATCTCTCCAATTCAAGATGGAATCCAAATTAGGATATTTCCAGTTAACTGTCCTAGTAATAATTAAATACAAATATAGCAATAGAATTCATATTTCCGACCCGTGAGCCAAATGGAATAAGCAGTGTGATGCCATGGTTACTTATCTGGAGAGTACAAAGCTGTAGCCTAGTCAACTTTAGTAGTTTAGTAGTTGTTGTCTAGTCAACTTTCCTATTATAGCTGTTGCCTAGTTAACTATCCTAATGTAGCTATAGCCCAGTTAACTTTCTCAACATAGCTGTAGCCTATTCAACTTTCGTAACGTAACTGTAGCAGAGTCAATTTTCCTAACTTCTGAGTGCTAGTACCTAAAATTTGTTTGCAAGGATGGCTGGTTGGTCTTTGAGAGCTGAAGGCGTACCGGTAAAAGGGGGTCTTTCGGAGCTGCAAACGGTTAGAATCAAGGGTCTTTCTTAACTTTCTGGTTGAAAATCGTCTGGAATAACCGGGAAAATGTAAGGAATGACCAATTTCGGCGCTATACTATTGTAAAATGCATGTGTTTTTCAGAGCTGCAAGGTCCAAACCATAGACCCTAGAAAGGAATTTATAGGGTCTATCTCCAAACACATGCGTCTTTTCGGGTAACTGATGATAACACTACAAGCACCAGCAATGGTACAAGCACCAGCAATGATAAAAGAATGCGCGAGTCGGTGAAATACATATGACCATGTTGCCAAGAGGCCAAGGCTAGTTGATTGAGTTACATTTATTTTATCTAGTGACTAATCAATGTTATCAGAAATAATAGCATAAAATCCGTTCTAGCAATGTCTAGAAACAATTAAACTGTACTAGGCGGATGTTGGTTAACTGGGTTTTGTAACACCTATGTTGTTCTACTGAGATGCTTTTTGGTCTTCTTGAGTCTTATGATTCCGTTTTGATATTGTTTTTAGAATGGATTTCATGGTATACTTATGACATTAATTAGTCACATGATAAATGTGTCTCCATCAACCAGCTTTTTGGGAACATGCATGGCCATTATCACCAAACAAAACGTCTTGGGATGGCTTTATTAGTAACACAGAATCCATCCTTGCAAAACGATCGTAAGTACTAGTACTAAGATGTTAGGAAAATGGACTCAGCTCAGCTACAGTTACGTTACGAAAGTTTAATAGGCTTCAGCAATGTTGAGAAAGTTAACTAGGCTTTAGCTATATTATTAGGAAAGTTAACTAGGAAAAAGTTATTATAGGAACTTTGACTAGACTACAGCTATGCTATTATAAGGAAGCTGACTAGGCTACACCTATGTACTCTCCATACTTTTCACCGACCCGAAAAGACAAAAAAAAGTCGAAATGTAATCATGGTATCACACTGCTTATTTCATTTGGCTCACTGGTCGGAAATATTGTATTTGCTTATTAGATAGTAAACTGGAATTAGCCTATTTTGGTGGCCATTTTGGATTCCATCTTGAATTGGAAAGATACAAATGAAACAAATTTTGTGCAAATATGTTTCTTTTGCTTAGAACCATTCATTCCATTGTTCCATTGATAATACTATTATTATATCATTTTTATGTTGCTCTAGTGTATTTCAATAGAAATTCTGGCTATTCTGGCGGCCATTTTGGACGCCATCTTGAATCTTGAACAAAATGGGTATATATTTATATCTGTTGATTAGAAACATTAATCGCGTTGATAGTTTTTCATCATTAAGATCATTTGTATGTTGCTATAGTGTGTTGTATTTGAAAACTCCTATTTGACGGCCATTTTGGACACCATATTTAATTGCACTTGATTTGAATTTCTTACACAAACTGTTTTTGAAGGTCTTGGCATATATAACATGAAAATGCATAATTTTTGGCATTCGGCAAGAGCTCAATGTACAAAATATGGGGTCATGGATATAAACGGTTCCAAAAAAGTATGTCCCCCCTAAGACATTTTAGTAATCCAAAAACGGCTTGATCAATTCTCTTGTTTTAAAGTTTGGAACATAGGCTGATTAGTTATGCATCAAATGAGCGGGTTTTTGTTGCTACTTTTTCATCATCTTCATTGCCAAATGCAGTCATTTACGATATTTTCGGCCAAAAAAGGCTTTTTATGCTTGAATTTGTGTTTGACAATTTTTCCCTTTAAGTGAGTAAATTAATCAAAAAGAAGCGTAATTGAATTTAATTAAGTTTAAGCCTTTCCTGATTTAGGTATCACACATTCAAAAATAACAGTTTTTATGGTTCAGTGAATAAATTAAATTGAATGCTGCAGCATATTTATGTCTTTCAATAATGAATAGGCCTTCCTTTATGTGAGATGGCTTCCAAGCATCGTTCTTCTCTGCTGTTGGTCAAGCTGGTTCCCCGCATGCTGCAGGATTTGCTGCAAAGTCCTTTAAGGTGATGTGGTCCCTCACATGTCCGCTTGTAACAAGTTGAGTCTTAATAAAGGCCACCCATATAAATGTTTTTTGAACCATTCAAGGAATGACCAATGAAACAAGTGTATAGGGCCAGCATAAAAGATCTAACCAGGAATCTGTTGGTCCATTGGTTAAATCAATCAATGAACACAAGATTTATCATTGAAGTTACAGTTGTTCTTTCCCAATAAATTAAATTAGAATGAAAAACTTGTTAAATTTACGCATTTTAATGCATACAAAAAGCCAATTTAGAAAAGTGCAACTTTTGTTGATGAATAAAATGTCATAAATGGCTATATGATTACTCACTGAACCATAAAACATGTTTGAAAAGTGTAAAAATCAATTCATGAACATCTTAACTTAAAGTTATTTTAATAAAAACCAAAAAAATATTGAAACATTCCTTTTTGATTAATTTTGTTCAAGTGAAAGAGGTCTGAAACCAAAAGTCATGCATAAAAAGCCTATGTAGAAAAGTGCAGCTTTTTTTTGGCCGAAAATTTTATAAATGGCTGTATTTCTCAGTGAAGATGATAACAGATTACAAGAAAACACCGTTCACTTGATGCATAACTAATCAGCCTATGTTCCAAACTTTAAAACAAGAGAATTGATCAAGCCGTTTTTGGATTATACCCAAAATTCTTAGGGGGGGACTTATTTTTTTGGAACCGTTTATAAGGGTATCTGGGTGACAGATTGAAAGGAAAAATAAGGTCTTTGGGTAACAGAGCATGTGATCATAACAAATATGGGGTCTTTGGGTGACAGCAGTGCTGAAAAGGGGGATCTTAATGGCCCTACATACACGTCACCTCCAAAGTGGGAGTGGCATCGGGGTTTCAGGGCAAATGTAAAAGATCAGGCCTATCAAAGGGCATTAGTAGGGCATTACTTGACCCATGAACTTTTCTGTGTGTCTTCCGGGAACAAGTGTGGCAGGCAAATAATGCAAACCTCAATATTAGTGGCCCATGGCAGTTTATACTGTGTGTATATTTTCTCAATTCGTTTTACCAGGCTACATTTTTTAAACAAATGCGTGCATGTTTTGACGCCCTAAAAATTACGGTTATGGGTAAAAAAATTTAATACTATCTGGCAACACCAAGCCCAAGTTTCAAAACCTGTATGAGATCGTGCTAGCAAATGTACAGATAAAGCTAGATAAAATAAGATTAACAGTTAAAAAAAACCTAAATATATTTAATTATGTAAAATGCGCTTATTGGAAATATAGATTTAAAAAGTCAGATTTTCTGGCAATATCGGTTTTGCAGAATAAACTCTTCTGCAGCCTTCAAGTGTTGCTTCCTGATGCAGTTGTGCGTCAAATCTTGTATGCAAAGGGTAAATATTTCAATTAAGTTGGTCGATTAAAAAGTTATGACTAAATATGTAGAAAATGCATTATTTCGAAAAATGCAATTTTTAAAAAATATAGCAAACTTTCTGGCAACACTGGAATTGGAGAGATACCAATGAAACAAATGTGTGCATATTTATTTCTTTTGGTTATAAAAATTAATTCCATTGAAAATACTTTATCATTATATCAACTTCATGTTGCTCTAGTGTATTTCAATGGAAACAGGCGGCCATTTTGGACACCATTTTGAATTCAAAAGATCTGAATGAAACAAAATGGGCACATATTTATTTCCGTTGATTAGAAACATCAATTGCATCGATATTTTTTCATCATTAGATCATTTGTATGTTGCTATAAACCCCTTTTTGGCGGCCATTTTGGACACCATCTTAATTGCAATTGATCCGATTTTCTTACCCAAACTTTTTTTGGCATATATAACATGAAAAGGCAATGTAAATTTCTAAAAGAGTCATGTACACGAACTCCTCCTCCCTAGAGCCTGTAGTAAATGCGCTAATTGAAAATAGATTGAAAAAGTCAGATTTTCTGGCAATACCGGTTTTTGCAGAACATGACTCTGCAGCCTTCAAGTGTTGCTTTCGGATGCAGTTGTGTGTCAAATTTTGTACGCAAAGAGTAAGTATTTCAATTAAGTTCATTGTATAAAAAGTTATTTGAGTAAATATGTAGAAAATGCTTTATTTCGAAAAATGCATTAAAAAAAACCCGGCAAACGTCCTGGCAACACTGGCTTTACAGGACAAATAGCCCCAGAGTTTTTTTAAAACCAGATTTGGAAGGGGCAATGTCTGCTCAAGTACCACCAAAGAGAAAATAATTCTGGATGCTCAAGCAAAATTAGCTTTTTGACTTCAAAGATAGAGTAAAAATGTCATTTTTTCAAAAGTGCTAAATTGTCAATGTTGCCCATCCTTAAAATTGCACATGGAGAAATATTATTGAACTATTTTTTACATCTGGGAAAAGTGCAAGGATGGTACTTTATCGTGGTAAGGTTGCTTTTTTAATGTGACCTCAAATTTTAAGTCAAGAGCAATTCAGAAAAGTGTATATTTTCCCTTATTTTCACCCCAAAATAAGCAAAAAATGCTCCATCATAAAATCTGCCGTTGCTATGGCAATAAGCTCATGAAGAATTTTTGATGTGACTTTTTGTAACCTACTAAGAAAGCCCTTTTGCCTCATGCAATAAAATTTTTTTGACCGTGAGCAGGCACATGTGGTTTTTGCCTGGAATTGCAATGAATTCCTTACCATAACGATATCCAAACGGGAATTCCATGGAATGGCCCAGTATCACCCACCACATACTAAGCACTCTGATACCATTTAGAGAACCTAACGTCGAAGATGACGATCCTGTGGAGAATATCTTTTCAGTGTTGTGAAAGATGGAGAATGACATTAAAAGTCGGTCCGTGATAGCTGTCACAAAGAAAGAAGCATCAAATAGTAAAGATTGTTGTGTATGAGACCATTCTCATAAAATTAAAGCCATGCTTTGCTTAGTTACTAAGGGACGCACCATTAGATATTATGGGGGGCTAGGGAGTTTTTGAAAAAAATATTGCCTCACTGATGAGTAGTGTTATTTCACCTTTAAAGTGAAAGCCCCACTTTTGGTTCAAGTTAAGATTTATCCATGTAAAAATCTGTTCTGTCTGTCATCAAAGTAACAGGTGTATTGTCAGTTCTTCTGCGGAGAACTGGGCAAGCGGGGCTTCCTGTTTCTGTTTAAGGCATGAATAGTCTTGTAAATATGTACTTATTTCTCTTACATGTCTTAGGCCATCCAATATATGCCATGCATTTAGTAGGACTACTTGTATCAACTGGTCTGTTTATAATATCATTTCCATATATTTTGGAATTAGTAATGTGTTCACAACAGGCCACGCAGTGCAAACGTGAAATGTATTATGAATGTGGATACAATCAAGGACGACAAAAGATTTAAAAAAAAGAAAAAGTATTTCAGTTTGATGAAAGTTCCATTTATTTTATTCTATTACTCACTTGCGGGAATTGCGGTTATATTTTTGCGCAAGGGAGGCTGTAGAATCACGAGGACGGGACAGACATAAGCAGTTACAAAACGACGAGTTTCTTAAATGTTTTATGATCATGATGATAAACATGAGCTATAGTATGGTCAAATTGGCTTATTTATGGTTGTTGGTAATCACGTGGAGCCGTAACGTAAACTATTTTTCTTATTGTCTTATTGTCTTAATAATTTTCTTATTGTCCTTGTCATTGTCGATATTCAATGACTTTGTCTTTAAAACCCATGGCATTTAATCAATCACAGATTCATGGTGAACTGAAGAAAAGAAACGGTGCATCTATTTCAACTATAATTATATCCTTACAACCATGAGCAGCATCACAGATAAAAGAAATTTTTAGAAAACTCGAAAACGATGTGGTTTACAAAATTCACTCAAAGCGCATTTTATCGAAAGTTGAAGACAGGGATATATTCTGACGTCATTGCAGGTGATTTTCCGTTGCCATTTTCAGTTCTCAACAGCGATTTTCAATTATCGGCCTTAATTTTCCGCTAAAGTTATGGTTCAGTGTTCAGGGCTTTCTTCAGCGGAAAATGCTAAAATGTTAGCCGCTGCGACAGACAAAAGTAACGGTCATTAAACAAGAGGTTTAATTGACAACATCTTTAGATTAAAAATCGAACTTCCGCTCTCCCAATGGTGCATTTGGAATTGGGTAAACATGGTAAATGCCGCGCCCGGGGGTAAATGAAAAATGAAAGTACGCCGTCCTTTAGAACGGACGTAAAGTCATAAGTTTCTTTTACGGAGCGCCATACATGGGGTCCATTTCACTCAACTTTACGAAGCTTCGTAAGTCTCGAAATCGTTCGTAACTTACGACGAGTAGTAAGTTCCATTTTACTAAACTTACTTAGGAACGGTACCCTTCGTACAGGGGCGACGCCAGGGTATTTTGATAGGGGGGGGGGGGCGATGCAATATCAAAATGTTGAAGAATATTCATGCGGCGCGATAGCGCGGCCCCTCGCGCTTGCGCGAGCAGGGGGGTGTCTGAGGGGGGATGTGCCCCCCTCATAATTTGGAAAAATTTCAAAATGGAAGTACAAATGAAGCCATTTGATGCACCATTTTCACCCTTTGGTTGGTTAATTTATTATTAATTTAATTGGTTATTTATTTATTTTCCAACCGCATATTTTTATGGGTTTCATTAACGGGCCCGACTTGCGGACCGCATGTTTTAGGCATGGACCTACTCAATTAGGCCTATACGTTCAATTTTGGAGTCTTACTTTTTTCCCATGCTTTCCCAGTCCAATTTCACCTTTGTTGAAATAAAATGTCTTTCTTTTGACCATGTTTACCCCCATTCCTTTCAAATTTTTCTTCTCTCATGTCATCCTTAGGCCTATATACCCAGCAAACACAAAAATGTTTTTAAAACGGGTTTAATAAGTTATATTTTGGCTTTTGCGTTTGTGAAGATTATCATTCATCCAGGTAGTAAACAGTATTAATATTAAACTATAATCTAGTCAACTGGACTTGCTATTTCAGGATTGGACGTGAAAATTTCTCACTCAAAAAATAGTAAGTCCAGTTGACTAGATTATAGTTTAATATTAATACTATTCTCCACTATACTCCCAAAGAACGACACCAATGCCCGCCAATAAAACACTTTTTAATACATAAGCTTGCGTTGTGTTGGTATTTATTTGCACCGGCCACAGCGAATCGTGAGCTCAATGAGAGCAGGCACAATTATTATAATAATTGTGAATCTTTTTTCTTACTCTACTTGTACAAACAATGCAGTGGGATCCTAGACTAATACAATGGGGAAGCCTAAAGCCTAAAAGAAAACAATCGCGGTAGGAGCGGGCTACGAAAACTCTTGAAAAACTCCTGATTACTATTTTTGGAGAAAAATTGAGAACGTACGATGACCCCTGGCTTTCTACCTCATGTCAACCTGGTGATTGAATTCTTTCCTCCCCGAACAATCAGTCAAATACCCACCCTGGATAACCGACAGAGGCAAAACCTTTTGAAAATACACATTAAATTTTTTTTTTTTTTTTTTTTTTTTTTTTTTTGGATTTAACAAAATTTTTGAAAAAGCGTGTGTGCTGCGTGGTGCTACCAACCTGAAGTGACTACCAAACACTAACACGCCCCGGCGCACACCCAAGTCATTCATTATGACGTAACGTGAAGAAAATAAATATATGCTAATTCGCCGAGGGCGCTCAAACGCACATATTTTCATTTCTCCACTATACTCCCAAAGAACGACACCAATGCCCGCCAATAAAACACTTTTTAATACATAAGCTTGCGTTGTGTTGGTATTTATTTGCACCGGCCACAGCGAATCGTGAGCTCAATGAAGTAAAAGTCAGGGAAATTTACAATCCCAACGATTGGGAAACTGAAAGCAATTTTGGTAAACTTTCCTTGACATAGCCATCTTTGGCTGAATCAGACCTCCATCTGCCGTGCCTCTTAAATAATCTTTCAGGCACCCCCGCATTAGCTGCCTCTGTGGCACCCCCTGAACGCAGGCTATGAACACCAAATTTTGATGTGTCGCCAACTATTGGCTTGAGCGCATCCAAAATGACTTCGCGAACTCTAGTATATGACATTGGTCGGTTATCCTTGCGCAATTTGTAACCCATTTTTGTGGCAGACAAACTCCTGAAAATGAATGAACATGAATCTTGGACCTGAGCTAACTCTAAATACTTCTGTAACATACGAACAGGACAAACTCTTGATGTCAGACGTGCTATAATAACTGATTTACCTTGCCTATAAATGTCCGTCTTGCTAGAAGGAATCAGAATTGACATATGTGATAACTCAAATGTTACATGCTCTCTTTTTATCTCAGAAAGTTCATCAAAACGGAGAAACCCTGCATAAGCTATCAAGCACATTGTTACAGTTCTAATAGTAAGCAAATTCTTGATGGACAAATCTGCACAATAGTGATCATATACTTTAACCAGAATTTCTGCTGTTATAGGCTCCTTTTTAACGGTAGGAGATGCTAATTTACGCTTCAAACCCTCAGCAGCATTCGTAACAATTGGAGAAAGACAAGGATCTGAACTCCCTGCCAATTTATGAGCCCATGAAATAGCAGCAGTGGCTTTCAAAATAGGTGCTGGTGTGTTGGCTGAATGACTGACATGAATGAGATATAATGAAACATAATAGGGATCCGCTGGAATTTTTGACTTTCCAAATCTGTCAGCCCATGTGCACCAACTGCAAAATGCTCCCCCATATTGTTTTATAGTTGAATCGGCTCTAGAGTTTAATGTCACACCAGGCAATTCTGATGCTAATTTGTTCAGTTCATCATGCTCTTCGTATCCCGCATCTGACCATATACCACTCTGGAAGATTACCTGCAAATGAAATGAAAACAATTTTTAAGAATTCCGCAGTCAAATGCATTTAGGCCTACTAATATTTATAACATTGTCTGATTACTCTACCTACTTACTAATTTTCACTTCTTGTCAATGCTGTCCTTCACGCATCGAGTACCAAATCAATCTTCATAAATTCCTGCTATATTAGCATGTAACTATCTTCGTTGCAAGCTTTGATATTTGTTGCATTTCATTTATATAAAGTTCTTTGTATTTCCTCGAAAATTCATTACCAATATCATGGCATACTCAATTTACAGAATATGTTTCTCTTAAAATATCAAAATTATTAGGATTTCAAATCCAACCGATTTTGCTCAACGCATTCGATTAAAACTGGACTCTTACCGCCAGAATAGCACTTCTGGCTATTTGTTTAACGAACTGCTCGTTATTGTATCTGCCATTTACAAACATACCAGGAAAATACTGCAATTCCTGTATATCCACCACTCCAACTATAGGAGTCTGTCCATCTGGGAACAATATCGGCCAAAAAGGGGCCGAATACCACTGAGGGCAAATAAGAGTTCCTGCTGCCCCCGAGCGCATCATGTGAAATCGGACTCTCGGAATGAGGTGGATAGGTGGCACTAACCAGTTATTTTCATTAGACCAATCCACAGTAAATGCGTCTATATTCTCACAACCTGGGTTCCAAAACCTCGAATCGAATCTTGGCAACTTTGCATTGTAAAACTGGCAAATCTATCTATTGTATGAGGACCCCATCTTTTGTCCAATTTCTCAAATATATAATCTGAGATAGCCCAATCATCAGCATCAATAATGCGACTGATATAATCAGCTCTTTCATTGTCTGATCTAGGGACCCATTCCACTTCTAAAGATATATTATCTTGGACACAAATTCTGAAAATGTTCAAAGCAATTTCTTGTAATTCAGTTTTCATACTGCCTTTTGTTGCTATCGCTGCAACACTTTGGTTATCCGTAAACCATTTCACAACATGATTCCCAAGCTTCTTGACAAATGAAGCCATGACCATTTCTACGGCCTTAAGCTCTCTCCATGCCGAGCTTCGTCTTGCATCAACTTGATTCCATTGCCCATGAGCAATATCATCTGACATATCTACTACATACCCACCGTAGCCAGTGCTACTTGCATCTGAATATACTATTTTAGATGCTGCTGTTTTCGGTTCTACTTTTGCACAATTGAGAGTACGAATATTTTCCCGCCAAAACTCTAATTCACTAATGGCTTCTTCCGACACACAAACAAAGGATTCCCAGTTTTCTTTACCTTCTACACAGACATGTAAAGATTTCGTCATTAATCTTGCTATATTTCCAACTGCCAGGCTAGTGGAAACAATTTTCCCGCCACACTGGCCAGAAGTCTAGCCTTCACATTTAAATTCCCACTATTGTCTTTGTAGTTAAGAATAGTGGTAGTACTTTGATGGATGTCTTGAACTCTTCTTCCGGTGACCCCAAATGCACCGATTCTAGATCAATATCATATCCCAACCACTCTAATGTTATTGTTGGGCTCCAAATCGACTTCTGGATATTCGGCACAAATCCAGATTTAATCAGATCGGCTTTAATACTATCACTAGCCTCTTTTGCTTTATCTACAGACCCACCAAAACCTAGACCATCATCTAGAAATACTACAATTGCCTTGCCTTCGCTTCTCCACTTCTTTACCAACGGTCGAACTATTTTAGTAAAAATAAATGGAGCCGAACTCAAACCAAATGCCAGGCAAGAAAATCTAAAATAACGCACTTTACCATTGAGATTCCATGAGAATCCCAAGAATTTTCTATGCATAGGGTGAATCTCTATATGATGATACCCGGACTTTAAGTCAAATTTGAACATGGAACCACCTTTCCTAAGAAACAGCAGTGCTGTTCTCATATCCTCAAACTTAACAGATTGCTTGCGAATGAACTTGTTTACCATCCTCAGGTCAAGAATTAGCCTCTTTTTTCCGTTTGGCTGAATAGAAACAGTGAGTGGGTTAATAACGTGTGGGGAGAATGACAAATTTCTACAGACCCCAATTTTACCAGCTCAGATATGGCCTCAGACACAAATTCGTGATTATTATACGCAGACCTGTTATTCTTGGATGATTGCATCGGAGGCTCGTCATAAAAAGGAATTACGTATCCGTTTTCAATAGTTTCCATTATAAACTGTGGTGCCCCTATTTCCCGCCAAAACTGGGCGTGGCTTTTTAGCCTACCTGAAACCTTGATCGCAATATTACCTTCGCTTCTCTCATAATCTGCATAATCAAATACTATATCATCTGAAATACAGACACATTCATCTACACTACATGAATTATCATACTTAACTTTAGCTCTATTTACTTTAGATGCCTCCTGCATTTTGCGGCTGGTTTGTACTAAACTGCTGCCGTCTGGCTGGACAACTTTCTCTCCAGTGGCCGAACTTCCCACAGAAGTAGCAACTGCCTTTGCCTTGCCTGCTGATGGGCCCAGTGAAGGACCCTCCTGCACGAAAAAGCTGACTAGAAGAACCAGGCATACCAAAACCACCACCCACGGAAGCGCCGCCATCTTTTTTGAACTTTTTTGCCGCTTGCTTGCTAGCTTGCTTCTGCTTGATCTTTTTTCCTGCTCGATATTCGGCCCGTTGAATTCTTTTGTGATCATCCTCATCAGCTGCCAACTCATTGGTTTCATACTCTGACACGGTCGCCCACCCATGCTCGCTGATGTCAGCCAGTCTTATAAACTTCTGTCTTGTACCGATGGTATCTCTCGCTTTAAGTAGGTGCACCTTACCATCAACTGGGTCATCAATGGCCTTGGTTATTAGGTCGTCAACAGATCTATGTTACAAGTAAATAACACGTAACACTTATTAGAGACAATTCATATCAGATCATATACGCGCCAAATCGCACATTTCGCGCCAATCAACCAATTGAGATAATTCAATACATTTCCACGCTGGATGATTTTCTTTTTACTCAGACACATTTGCTCATACCAATTGAACAAATTTCTATAAAAGGTGAGCCACGCGTATCACTGCCCTTTTGCTATTGTTAACCTTGCACACAGAACAGACCTATTGATATTACACGGTCCACTGTGACACGGTCCATTGGACCCATTACAACTGACCAGAAAAGCTGCTGCCAAGCATTTATTATTAAACATAATAGTAACTGAATTATCCTCTAATAAATTTAATCATTTTAAGTACTACAGAAACGGAACGAAAACTTAACTGGTTAAACTCGTACTGCCGTTTATTTCCTTCTCTTTTCCACTTTGTCTCAGAGGCCGTCGTCGCCAACTTCTTTTCAAAACACTCCGCTGTTTTCTTATTTTCTTGCCAAAATTCCTCCTTTGCTGACTGTAGTGACTCTGTAAACGAACTTTTTAGCTCTGCTTGGCTACTTTTGAACTGATTCAGTAACTCTTGAATGTCTTCTTTCGTTGCGGCCGTCATATTCATATAGGCCTAACACCAATGCCACGTCACTGAAGTTGAGACGGAACCGGGATATTGAAAAAGCGTGTGTGCTGCGTGGTGCTACCAACCTGAAGTGACTACCAAACACTAACACGCCCCGGCGCACACCCAAGTCATTCATTATGACGTAACGTGAAGAAAATAAATATATGCTAATTCGCCGAGGGCGCTCAAACGCACATATTTTCATATTTTGGCTTTTGGTTTATATAAAAACGTTTTAATAACATTAAAATGTCGGGTTATATAAAGGTCATGAAAACGTTTTAAAACGTTTTGTATGAAAACACACTACAACAATATTTCTAAAATGTTTTCAAAAATGTTATTGTAAAATATTTTTTGCCAAATATTTTGTCAGCACTTAAATAACATTATGTTGAAATATTTGCACGCAGCAAACACAGAAATGTTCTTAAAATGTGTTTTTCAAAACGTGTTAATAACATTTAAATGTCGGGTTATATAAAGGTCATGAAAACGTTTTAAAACGTTTTGTATGAAAACACACTACAACAATATTTTTAAAATGTTTTCAAAAATGTTATTGTAAAACATTTTTGCCAAATATTTTGTCAGCACTTAAATAACATTATGTTGAAATATTTGAACCCAGCAAACACAGAAATGTTCTTAAAATGTTGTTTTCAAAACCTTTTAATAACATTTAAATGTCGGGTTATATAAAGGTGATGATAACGTTTTTAAAACGTTATTGAAAATATTTTCGGCAAACATTTTTCGCAAAATATTTTTTCAACCCCAAAATAACATTCTGTTTAGAATGTTTTGTATCAAGTTTTCAAAAATGTTTTTGGAATGTTATTAAAACGTTTCTATACCCTTTATATAACCCGACATTCAGACGTTTTCTGTAAAACATTTTTGTTTGCTGAGCAGTAGATTATCAAAAAATTATTTTTAATGTTATGAAAACGTTTTATACCCGTAATATACCCTTTATATAACCCGACATTTAAACGTTTTCTGATAACCTTTTATAACCTTTTGCGAATGATGGCGAAAACGTTTTGTGTTTGCTGGGTATACAAATGATCGGGCATTAAGTACAATTCTTTGAGCCTGTTTGCAAAGTCCCGGTTAATTAATATGCAAAGTTTAAGTCGCAACGCGGTGTATGTTTTAAAGTTGCCTATATGAGATGCCTTATATTAATTACGCAATGAATAGGCGCTAGGCCTAGGCACGATAAAAATGATATGAATAGGGGTGTTTGGAAGTCGGAAAATATTTTTAAATGAAAGCCGTTATCAGGGGCGTAGGCGGGGTGGTCGCTCCCCAATCATCGAAAGCCAAAACGGTTCAATTTGCGAGCGTGGCGAGCGGGAAAAAAAACAGTTTTTTATGCTTTTTCGGTCAAAAAAGTCAAAAATTTTGCCCATTAGGGAGCGAAAAAATTAGGTTCTTTATGCTTTCTTGGTCAAAAGAGTCCACAATTTTAGGAAAAGGTCCAAAACATGTCCACTTTTTCAAAATCAGCCCCCATAAATCTTGACTATGCCCCTAACCGTATTAAATAAAGCCAATATTGCTTATTATTGCTAAATAATTTTGATACTATTTCTGAGAGAGGTAGCATATATATACAAACAATGTGATAAAAGTAAAAATTGTGTGTTACAGATATCAGACTGAAAGTAAACTTTATAATGATTAAATTGCTGGCATGACACAGACTTGCCTATGTTGCCGCGCCAGGACAGTGACGTAGCCAGGATTTTTCCAAAGAAGTTGGGAGAAAAGGCAGGAGAGGCCAGGTGACTTTCATGGGGGAAAATGTGCGGAAAATCGGCCCAAAATACAAAAACCAACAACTTTAAAACCGAGTCGGTCAGCATTCCACAGGGGGCAAGATGTCCGAAGGGGTGGGGCTTCCCCCTTCGCCTAACCATGGCATGGCTCCTTTTCTTCTTCTTTTCCCTCCTCTTTCTCTCCCCTTCCCTTTTCTCTCTCCTCCTCTTCTCTTTTCCTCCCTTTTACCTCTTTTTTGCAAATAATAGGGGCGGCCGCCCCCCCCCCCTGTAGCGCCGCCGCTGCCTTCGTAAGTAATAGGGATTTACTACCCTTCGTTAAATTACGTAGTATTGGGTATTCGTAACTTTACGAACGGGTACTTAAGTTACGAAGGGTTCAAAGTTTAGTGAAACGAAACCATAAATGTATATCGCAGTCAATAATGATGGGTTCAAGAATTAGTGAAATGAACTCATATCGCAGTCAGTTTTGACTGACTGCGTCAATCCTGACTGACCCCATCCGCCCTGGTGATTTTTTGATATTTGCGCTATACAAATCGAAATTATACTGCGCACAAAAAGAGCATTTCAAATGTGACAAATTTGGGCATTTCCTCATTCAGGGCGATTTGTGCTGCCTTTTGTAACAGGCTCATTACAGCGTGACAGATTACACGCACTCGCTATGCTTATAATTGGTGTGCTTTGAGAAATAATCTAATGTAAATTTAGTCACTTTTGAAATGATCTTTTTTCATTCAAGTTGATATAAGTTGTGGAAATTTAAAGAGGAAGCTCCGCCAAAGCAGTTCTTCTGGGGTGAACCAAACCTGTCTTGTTATCAAATTAATCAGTGATAATATTATCGATGCATTGGACAGTTGCTAGTTGGTGTTTTAATGTTATTGCATCAATTAGCATCTGTCAAATTCAGAGTTAACCTTGTCACTATTAATTTGATAATCAGGCAGGTTTGGTTCACCCCAGAAGAACTGCTCTGGCAGGGCTTCCTCTTTAAGTCGCATCGTGCCGAATAAGCTTAGGTATAAAAATAATCAGACCGAAATTTTCCATCTATTGATCACGTCTTTATGTTTGTTTTAGGTTTAGTGTCTTTGAGATATTACTTTTGTGCGTATGTATATGAAAGAGGCTCACCTAGTTTATGACTATCTACATTCCTACTTGCGCAGTTTTCTTCTTCAATCACCACTTGGGTAGTCCCATAAGTCTTAGAATCCACCGTAGATATCGCCTTCTTCTTCTCATCGTCATACTCAGGGGGCTGGTCATCAGTCGGATTGCGAATATCACTTTCCCCGGCTCCAACGCATTTCTCAGACGTTGCACCTGTAGAAAATGAGCTCTCGTATTCTCCTTTCTCACCTTTGCGGTTCTCATCGTGCACAATTTGTTCATAAACATTTTCTTGGGTTTTAGGGTTTGACTTTCCATGTTTAAGTTCTTCTAAAACGGAAGTCACGTAGTCATGAGAGGTCAGGTGGTAGACAGTTCCGGTTAGAACAATGAGTGCAAAGAAGGACAAGATAGATCTGTAAGGCAATACAAATAATCAATCATGACATATAAAAATAGTTTTCTAGTAACAGTTAAGCAAAAAATTATTATAAGCCGACATACGAAACATGGTATCACATTGACTTACAATGTTGCAATGGCACCGGCACTCCATGGAATGTCCTCAAAACAGTCGTAGGCTTATTTAGGCTTATTTGAAAGTGGAAGTACTTGTTATATTTTATGAAACCGTCCGACGATTAAAAGAAAGTTTATTTTAAAAGCCACCAACAGCAAAAGTTTTGTCAAAAACGAAAAATACGCCGACGGAATCCCGTGCTTAATGAACCAATTAGGCCTCAAGGAAGAACAGATGATTAATTGTGTTTTCAACTGATTGAGTGTCCCAGGTTAAAGAAGAAATAAAACAAACAAAAACAAACAAAAAGCCTTTGTCGAGCAGATGCGTGCAAGTTTTGCATATGGACATAAAAATAGCTCAAACGGGTATGCGAAAACAATAATCATGTATAGCCGACATACGAAACATGAAATCACATTGACTTACAAAGTTGCAATGGCACCGCCACTCCATGGAATGTCCTCGAAACAGTCGTAGGAAATATTGTCGGCGCCTCTTATTGGTCCAAGGTCTGTATAAATATACATGATGAACATATCGTAAGTTATTGCAATTAGACACCATCCCACCAGGATTTGATCCCAGGACTCATGATCATTTTCTTGCATGATATCTGAAAAAGCCCGGGGGGGGGGGGGGTCTTCGAAAATTTTAGTACGGGGGTGTGCCCCGCAGACTTTCGGATGCTGACTTTCTCTATACCTACTTTTTGCTGTTTTTGCTACCCATCAGTATACCAATTTTCAAGAAAAAGCACCCAAAAAGCACCCAAATTTGCCATAATTGGGCGCTTTAAGGGCACTTTTGCCAAAATGCGCCCAATTGGGCGCATTGGTCTCCACTAACAACCCACCCATCAATATACCAAAATCGCTGAAAAGTACCCCAAAACCGTGGCACATCCCCGTATACCTTCAACCAGGAAGAACCCCCCCGGGTGAAAAAGGTGCTTAAAAATCACTGAAAAAATACCAAGCTGTATGGTCAAAAGTGGGCTGATTTCCGAATAACGTGCAGGAATGACATGTTTCTACTATTATTTTACAGTTTTGATGAGTATCATCCGCTGCACATCGATTTTCCCAGCTGGTGTGGGCATATCTGGTCCCAATAAAGTAGGGCGCAGTCAGGCCCGTACGCAGGATTTCATTTGGGGTGCTGATTTTGAAAAAGTGGACTTTTTTCCAAGGGGGGGGGGGAAATATCGTGAAAAGTGGACCAAATTTGGACCATTTTTGTCCAAAAAAGCGTAAAAAACTGATTTTTTTGCTCGCTATGCTCGCAAATTATGCAATTTTGGGACTTTTTGTATACTTTCCCAAATTTGGGGGGGGGGGGTGCGTCAAACACCGCACCCCCCGGCGTACGGTCCTGGCCGCAGTGTAAAATTGTGTTATTTACACTTCATTGGTTTAAAACAAAAACAGATCATCATTTGTTGAAATTTTGGTCATTTGGGAACTCAGGCTTCAATTATTAAATTGATAATAATGTCTTTTCACACAGATTCACGTAATATGAGAAAATCGTGCTTGAAATTACCTATTTCACCATTCAAAACTGTGTTATAGAGAATTAATGGTATAGAACTAAAGTCTGCACAAAAAGTAACGCAGCTGTTATAAATACGCCTATAGCTTCAGATCTATTAATTGCTTTCACAATATTTCAACATAAAAGAAGGATGATTTACTTACGCGCATTTTGATATGTCCAATTTTGTTCAATATTAACAACACAGCAGTGTTTTGAAAGAAAAATACCCGAATTTAAAAGTTGCAGCTATTTGTATTGATTTGAAGTCAGCGCGAAGATAATGGAGGGTTATACGTGCCACAATGCTTGTGTAATAACCATTGATCGCTGTAAACTGCAACTTTTAAATTCGGGTGTTTTACTTTAAAAGCTCTACTGTGTTGTTAACATTGAACGCCATTTGACAAATGGGGTATCAAAATGCGCGTAAATAAATCATCCTTCTTTCTATGTTGAAATATTGTGAAAACAATTATTAGTTCTTAAGCTATAGGCGTATTTATAACAGCTGCGTTACTTTTTTTGCAGACCTTATTATAATAGCGCTCTTACCAATTGAGCTATCACGCATAGGCTTATCAACATGATCAAGATTTATTGTAGAGGCCCATGGCTATAAGAATAGGCTTCATGAAGAAAAACAACATCATGTTTTTTGTCGGGGGGTAAATAATGTTTTGGTGTGATTCAAAGTCATCTGGCGCCTTATGGAGGAAGGAGCCGTGTGATTTCTTCCACCCGGCACATCCCTGAATCATTCTCCCACCACCAATTCCCTGATACGTTAACCAATTGAACCATTTTGCGACCATTATAAGGCACCTCTCTGCGTTTCCTATACACAATACACAGTACTCTCACCATTGACGCTTGACCTCTACAAATAGTGTATGTCATAGGTATAGGGCATTGCCTAGTTAACGTCACTGTGTGAAAAATAACCGGCTAATATTTAAAGTACTCTCTGAAATTCTAGAAAATATAGTTTTGTAATATGTCCTAAATTTTTAGCTAATATAGGGGTTTGGAAATATTCGCACTTTGATGTTTTAGGAAGGAGGGGCACGGCACGGCCTGCAAAGTTTTCTGTGTGAATCGAATGCATCTTTTACTGACTATCACTCATTTGTGTACCGCTCTCTTGCAAAAGGGATTAAAACTAAACCACTTGACGGCTATTTTTGTTCCGTAGGAACGATATGCTCAGATTGATCAAAACACCCAGTACCAGTTCTCATCATATCCTGTTTGTAAAACTTGCTTGGAGCGTGAATTATATGTATGAGAAAGAGACTGTAAAGAGGTAAAATGCTGCCTCTCGTACACTAGGTTGTCAAATAGTTGCTTGGTTTAATAGTCATGAAAGTGCATGGAGGCCAGGAGATGTAGCAGAGACAATCACCTCCGTTTAGTATGTAACAAGGCATCTCATTGGTCCTGCTGTTTTACATCACAATGGCCGAGTTCTCAGTTCATTGACTTTTAATCTGTATTAACGTTATTGGATCTTGGGATGTGACAGCAAAGTAATGACAGAAATACAAATACTCTCATACCCAAAGCCAACTAATATTTTTTACCATTTAAATTTTGTAACTTCACCTTGCAGAGATTCGGCTAAATTTATAAACTGGTAATGATTTATGTGTATTTACTTTCACGAACTTGCCCTATTAAAAATGAACAGTGAGTGCACTGCCCTTTGGTGGGAGCTCACCAAGGAAATTGAGTCCACAAGCATCTAGGCATACTACTAGTAAACTGCATACATGCACTACAGTATTTTTTGTGAATGAAGATTGAAGTAAATATTCTAATAACTTAGTTTGTAAATCATTTAAACCATTATATAAAAAGTGTTTCATTAACACCGTTCACTATAAGTTATACTGATTTCAAGTCTTCCACAGAATATATCAAATTTAATTCTACTAATTCTAAGCCAGCATTCAGCATAGACAGTTCTCTCTCTGGTTATCTCTACTGGATATGCATTCAGCTAAAAAGACCTCCTCAAGTTCATAAGGTCGTTGTCCTAACTGGGCTAGGTACGTTGTCACAGCAACTAATGGATTCTACCACTTGTTTGTTACGCCAGTGCACCGGTCCCACAACATGGCATTTAACAACTGCTTTATTGTGTGTTTCTACACCCCATGCAAGTAGTTCAGCTAAATTATATCAATGTTAATCGTTTCCATGAGTCAAGAAAGAGTAGATTTTGATTTATTTTCAATACCAGTATGCCATAGCGGAACGTTGTCCTTTTTAAGGACTCTTCTTGTTAAAACTTTGATGTGGTCGTACCTCCCTGATATGTGAATGACAATTAAGAAATTATTTCCAAAGTCTACAAACATTATGTTTCTCATTTTCAAGAATGCTGGTTAACAATATGCAGACTATTGTCTCATTTGGTAAACAAAGGCCCACCCAGCATTGTTACCTTGCGTTTGCTTTATAATCGTTCACCCAACTGAAACTGTAATACCAGCTCATTGCAATATCGCTATAATCGTTATCTTTATAATCGTTCACCCAACTGAAACTATAATACAAGCTCATTGCAATATCGCACAGATAAAACAGAAACATGTGTAGTGTGGATTTAACCAGAGAAGATCTGATTTAACATAGTTGAGCTGTTTTCAATGAGTGTTATCTTGGTTTAATAGCTTTTAATGGGGTTTAAGTCCTGCAAAGGTCGTGGTGAATTCTACTGTAGAGATAACTGCATAATGTAAACGGATTTTCAATCACTGGAATACGCATATGATGTCACCACAGTGGACACATTTCATGCTATTGATTAACCTAATCTTAATTATTTCGTGCAAAGAACACTGCTAATGTGAATTCGACATTTTAACTTACAAGTTTTGTGAGCCGTTGTTAAATCTTCGGCTGAACAACTTGCCGGCCAACAGCTACCAACAACTGAGTACAAGGGAAGCTATAAAGGATGAAAAAATATGTATAGATGCATATGAACCATACACAATAACATAATGTCTTTAATGATATGCTCCGTATTAATTGTACCAGTACTCACAAATCATCTTCTTCTTCATCATCATCATCATCATCATCATCATCATCATCATCATCATCATCATCATCATCATCATCATCATCATCATCATCATCATCATTATCATCATCATCATCATCGTCATCATCATCATCATATCATCATCATCATCATCATCATCATCATCATCATCATCATCATCATCATCATAATCATCGTCATCATCATCATACTCATTATCATCATTAAAAATAGTCCTAATGATACATACAAAACTGACTGCAGGTGCCAGCATCGTACAGTATTGGACATGAAATGGGAGTGCATCCTCTTCTTTGGTAAGTCCAGTACAAAGTTCGTAGGCTCCTAGAGACTTGGCATTCCCGGTGAACACCGCCTTAAACCAAGCTGTTACGTCACCCCATGAAGCCCACACTATCGTGCGAAAAACAGAATGAAACAAAACAGTAAAAGCAAGAACACAAAATGAAGCTTTATTGTCTTCATACATTTAAAATGGGCGAGCGGATACCAACGTTTTTTGTGGGATATGTGAACACATCAGACATATCGGATTGTATTTTGAATGCGAGGTATGTCCTTTTGATATCAAATTATTTAGATTTTTTGAAATTCGCGATATAATACAAAGTTTATGACAAATTTTTAAAAATTTATATTTAACAGTCCTCAAAGTAAACTTTATAAATCTAATAATATGTACTTAAGGTGTATGTAGCTGGGAGGAAAAGCCGACCATCATTTGAAAATTCTGCCCTTTCGTATTGAAGATACATTTTCTTCTCCAAAAAGACCAAAATTTGTTTTTGGGAAAAGATGTGCATCTTCAATACGACATAAACTGTATTTGCATTGTTTCTATTTTCTTTGATGTCTATATTGTTAAAGACGAGTCCATTGCCAAGACACGTTTTGCACAATGCTGCCAAAACACCAGTTTTACAGTGTATAAATGGGAACATGTTGATTCTACGGTATGTAAGGGGATATTTTCGAAAATGGTTAGACCTAGGTTAAAACACATTTTGAGGAGGAAAAGTTACAAAGTATCATTTTACATTCCATATAAAAGCATTTTACAGCTTTTTCATAATGTAATAGATTGTTTACAACATTGTTTACAACTGTTTACAATTCTTTCAAAGATTGAAATTACATACAAAAGGCAGCTTTTTCAGCATGTCACATGCAAATTGCCATTGGGGTCTTTTTTAAAGGAATTACTTTATTTATATTTGAAAGAAGATATGCCAAACAAATGAAAGTGGCGACTCCCGGTCTCATTCCAAAGGAGCCTAAAAACTCAAAACTTGTCGTTTTTGTCTTCACACGGGTTTTTGTTTATCCTTGTTATGTACACGATTTTACTACACCGATTTTATGTAGGCCTATTACTATTTTATCTGGTCATCGTCATAGTCATGTGCTAAACATTATTACGAAGTAGCCGTTATCTAAGGCTAGTATTTGTTTAATTTCAATAAATCTGAAACACTCATATGCTTTTATTGGTAATCCTCTCATGTGTTCAAACAACGATTTTATTAAAGTTCGAAAGATAGCGATGATATAAGACGCCCAAATGATCTAAGCTAATCGTAGATCCATGTCCATCCTTTGCGCTCATTTTAGTGATAAAATTTTTACCCCAGCTCCTTACCCGGGGCCAGGACTGGCTATCAAAGATAATCATAGATGGGGTGGGGTGGGGTGGGGGGGGTGTTGAGGCCCACCATTGGTTTCTGCAGTAAAATCCATGATTTTTATTTCGCTCTCGTAAGAGAGTTAGTTATAGGTTGAAATATTCATTTCCTTATTAGAAAATCCCTGGGAGAAAATTCGGCGAAAATCCCATGTTCGTAGAATTTTAAGCCGAAAATTTTTGTACAAAGCCCAAATTTGTATTATGACGTCATAGCGACATTATGTGGGCCATGTTTGTACTTATTTTGGTATCACTGGATAGAGAAGACCCATAGCTATACATTGGTACCAAATATAATGGTATTATGAAGTTTTAATAAAAATTCCTTTAAAAAAGGAATGGGGCGCCCAATGTGAGCTTGGACGTGATGGTGAATTCCATGGTGTGTAGATTTGGTATTATAATGATTTTTCTAGGGAAGAGTAGAAGATGATCAAATGCAAGAGAAATGTGTTTGATTGGGGAAGGTGTATGACAGGACCGTTTTGGATGGAATAAATGGGAATGAAGCTCTTTCGTGTCAATTTGCGATTATGTGGGGTGGGGGATTTCTGTTTTTGGGACCTATTGTAGTGAGGATACTGCTTTGGATATTGAATATTGTTGAATTTCGTTATGCAGGGGTATATGATGAATAGTGCTTGGACGTGATATGGTGAATTCCATGGTGTGTAGATTTGGTATTATAATGATTTTTCTAGGGAAGAGTAGAAGATGATCAAATGCAAGAGAAATGTGTTTGATTGGGGAAGGTGTATGACAGGACCGTTTTGGATGGAATAAATGGGAATGAAGCTCTTTCGTGTCAATTTGCGATTATGTGGGGTAAATTCTGTTTTTGGGACCTATTATAGTGAGGATATTGCTTGGGATATTGAATATTGTTGAATTTCGTTATGCAGGGGTATATGATGAATAGTATAGAAGACACAAATAAGTAAGCTCCCCTGGCAAAATATGGGGGGGGGGGGGTTATCCCCCACCCGGGATCTACGCCTATGTTGACCAATAGAAAACGTGAAGTTTTTATAAATGTATAACGTCTGTGATACATATGCATCATCTACTTGCTAATACACTGAAAATCAAATAGAGATGAAGGATAAACAGGAAGAGTCTTTCAAAAAGACACAGTTCACGAATCAGGTGTATAGTCATTTGTTGTAACTTTCCATTTTCATATCTAACCTACTCTGCACTATATAAATCTTACAATAATTCGTGATTTGAGGCATAATGATACCTACATCCTGACAATCTGACATCTCCCCAGCAAACAAACGTTCCAAGTCAATTATACCATGCAAATAATAACCTTAGGCCTACTAGAGCTCTAATTAAGATAACATCTAATTAAGCAAACATTACTGGGTACTATGGACCACAAGAGTCTCATCCCAATGGCATAGTCCAGTAACCTCAATTACATAATCATAGTGCAAAATTTGACCTCAAGCTACAGAGTAGAGTTTGTATACCCAAATCTTCAAAGGATGAATGTACAAATGTATAAGGATGAATGTACAAATGTATAAGGGTGTCAGGGAAGCCATTTGGGAGAGAGTGGAACAGCCAGCCATCAACAAAAAAGGGGGACTCCGCTTTCAACTGCCGCACGCGTGGGACCAGGCTTTGCAGGATCTTCCCCGTCGTTTGTCACGTGACCAATCAGATGCCTGATGAAGTTCGGAGTTACCGGACGCAACTGTCGCATGTAAGTTGCAAATTTTATTTCCAGAATTCGATTTAACTTTACCTTATAAATGTATAAGGGTTTAAGAACTGTTTACATGATATATGAGCATGTTGTGGATCCTAGTGTATGGTCAAATGTCACCTTCTATCGGGTTCTAAGACACACGGTAAACTGGTTGAAGGCATACAAAGGTCAAAGGTCTGGATTTATTAGGTGTTTTTATAAGTTCATTAATTTTGTATTTTAAACAAAGAATATACGCTCAATATTTTATCCCGTGCATATCAGAGAACAATAATAAAATAAAATACAAACAAATTGTGGTTTTATTTCTGAGTTGGGCATATGGGCATAATTTTAGCAAAACAATTGCGAAGTAAATCTAGCAAGAGTGAAATTAGAAGCTTTTCACAAAGTCATGCCTATATAGGCGCGCCCGCTTAAGGCGAGCGCCCCCAAAAATGAGGGGGTTGCAACAACCCCTGTTTACGAAGCTGGAAGACCCTCTCTCTCTAAAACAACAACAACAACAGCAAAACAAATCCGTATACTCGTATGGATATATTTCACCGACAATACCGAGTCAAAATGTATTTGGAACTTGGAATTTTTTTCCTCTTTGCTCCCGAATTTTTTATTTTGCCACCCCTCCCGACCAAGAAGGATGGGCTGGCTACGCGCCTGGTGTAAGATTAGTCAGATATTTGTTATCCACTGAATGCATCCGCAGCATAATTTAGAGAGCGGATAAATGCTAGCCGATTCTTGCCTCCATCCAGAATCGAACCCGGGACCTCATGCACCAAAGTCAAATGCTTTTGAATACCCAATTAATTAATTTTGATACAAAAATATTTTTCACAGAATAATACTTACTTTTCAGAGCGTACACTTGAGCCGCTTCAAAATCAGCAAAAAATCTCGCGACGTCATTATAACATTGCAGTGAAATATTCCCCAAAGGTGTTTCGGCCATTCCATCTATCCGTCCATTTACGACTTTGCCTTCTTTGTATTCCCTGGATTTGACGATCAACCAATCGCGGATATCATTTTGCCGTTTCCCGTCTATTTCTGCTTGAATACCTCCAAGATTTGTTGGATCTTCGAGCAATTTGCTTATATCAATTTTATCATAATCAAAACTGGTCAAAATATCAGCTTGGTTACCATATTGCCCAATCGCAAAGCCTGGCATACGCTGTCGGGGTATTTCTACTTCATGGCCATTATTTTGGTTTTCAGCGCCAACTGCGGCTATCATCACCATGAGTAAAATTTTCAGTGCCATCACGACTGCCTTCTTGATGAAACTAGTTGTGAACTAATTGGAAAAGTAAGCATATGTTATATACATGTACAATTACTTAGTTACTTGGATACCGTATCTATTCAACATTTGCGTAAGTTCTATTTACGTTGATACCTTATCAATCATGGATATTAATGATCTAAGACTGCTTCGTCATATTCATGGACGTTTTTAATATTTGCCAATACATCTTACACCCTGCGTATTCGGCTTGGTCCAATTACAACACCATACCCACTTTCCTCCACCAAACAGTGTACTTCGGTTATGCGCTTTTATAAATACACACGTGACTCGATCATGGGTACGATACCAAGACCAGCAAGCGTGACCAAATCCTCATGCATTAATAACTTTACAAGAAAGCATAGCAACTCTGTAGATAAATATCATCAAATGTATTTATTAATTGAACTGCTAAATTATTACACATTTTGCAATTCCGAATATGTAATAATTTTATGTTATCAAAAACAACATTTTGAAAGTATTTGACGACGGAAAAAAAATTCAACGACGGAAACGTTGACAATAAATTATAAACACAAAGTTGAACAAAATAGACAATTTTGCTGCACAAGTCTCGTGTTGTTCCGCATTTGCATTCAAGTGTATAGGAAGAACACCCTCTATGTAGAAGGTCACTTCGAGACTTACTATCTACAAGCTGTTATGGCAGCGCGGAGGTGGTCACGTGCGTATTTATGAAAGCGCATTTATAAATATAACCGAAGTACACTGCCAAAAGGAACACGCCTAAATGTACCAGTGGAAAGCTTACATTTTTCTCATAATTTTAGGGGTTACAAACCCTAAAAACGGTTTCATTGCAATTTTATAAGCCACCCTCCCTGTGTACGTGTACAGAATCAGAAGATATGTATGTAGCTTGCAGTCCGTTTTGTATAGACTGGGGTGCCTCTCCCCAATGGTGGGTTTGTTTGGATGTTACCCAATTAATCCCTTTTAAAAATATTATTGCACTGATTTTAGGCAAGCTTTAGCCGCCAAATATATTTTAACACTGTTTTTGACCCCAACCTGTCTGGGTCTCACTGAATTTATAGACAATATTGAGTATGTAATGTGCCCTGAGTAATCGAATTCGATCATTTAACATTGCTTACAATTTACTTTATGAGAGAGATTACAGATGGAAATCCCAGGCGCGGATCCAGGCATGGGCACACCGGGCCCGTGCCCCCCCTTTCGAGGGTCCTAATTGTTTTATTTTTTTTTACAATTTTGTTGGAAAAAAAATAAATGAAACCCCTTTGTTTTGCTTTTCATTTTTACATCAACGGCCTCCCATGCCAGTGGCGGATCCATGCAGGGGCACACCCGGACCGTGCCCCCTTTCATGGTCCATGAATTGGCTTCAATTCGGCCTTTATTTTTATTTTTTTCCAAATACTGAGGGGGCGCATCCTTCCTCAGACACCCTCCCTCCGCGACTCCGCGTATGAATAAAGAAGTCAATAGGCGTCTTTTTTGGACCATGCAGGCGCGGATAGAAGGGCACACTGGCCGTGCCCCGCCCCTTCACGGCTAAAAACATGAGGAAAGGGCGAAAATGAGAGAAAGAAAAGAAGAGAAAATGGAGAAGACCTGGTGAGAAGAAGGGAAACATGTTTGCACGTGATTGAGTGGGCCCAAGCCTATATACTTGTCTGTGATAGGCATTGCTTGAAGGCCCTCTGCCCAAAAGCCTGTGAAATTACGAAGCTGGAAGACCCTCTCTCTCTAAAACAACAACAACAACAACAACAAAACAAATCCGTATACTCGTATGGATATATTTCACCGACAATATACCGAGTCAAAATGTATTTGGAACTTGGAATTTTTTCCTCTTTGCCCCGAAATTTTTATTTTGCCACCCTCCCGACCAAGAAGGATGGGCTGGCTACGCGCCTGGTGTAAGATTAGTCAGATATTTGTTATCCACTGAATGCATCCGCAGCATAATTTAGAGAGCGGATAAATGCTAGCCGATTCTTACCTCCATCCAGAATCGAACCCGGGACCTCATGCACCAAAGTCAAATGCTTTTGTATACCCAATTCATTAATTTTGATACAAAAATATTTTTCACAAAATAATACTTACTTTTCAGAGCGTACACTTGAGCCGCTTCAAAATCAGCAAAAAATCTCGCGACGTCATTATAACATTGCAGTAAAATATTCCCCAAAGGTGTTTCGGCCATTCCATCTATCCGTCCATTTACGACTTTGCCTTCTTTGTATTCCCTGGATTTGACGATCAACCAATCGCGGATATCATTTTGCCGTTTCCCGTCTATTTCTGCTTGAATACCTCCAAGATTTGTTGGATCTTCGAGCAATTTGCTTATATCAATTTTATCATAATCAAAACTGGTCAAAATATCAGCTTGGTTACCATATTGCCCAATCGCAAAGCCTGGCATACGCTGTCGGGGTATTTCTACTTCATGGCCATTATTTTGGTTTTCAGCGCCAACTGCGGCTATCATCACCATGAGTAAAATTTTCAGAGCTATCACGACTGCCATCTTGATGAAACTAGTTGTGAACTAATTGGAAAAGTAAGCATATGTTATATACATGTACAATTACTTAGTTACTTGGATACCGTATCTATTCAACATTTGCATAAGTTCTATTTACGTTGATACCTTATCAATCATGGATATTAATGATCTAAGACTGCTTCGTCATATTCATGGACGTTTTTAATATTTGCCAATACATCTTACACCCTGCGTATTCGGCTTGGTCCAATTACAACACCATACCCACTTTCCTCCACCAAACAGTGTACTTCGGTTATGCGCTTTTATAAATACACACGTGACTCGATCATGGGTACGATACCAAGACCAGCAAGCGTGACCAAATCCTCATGCATTAATAACTTTACAAGAAAGCATAGCAACTCTGTAGATAAATATCATCAAATGTATTTATTAATTGAATTGCTAAATTATTACACATTTTGCAATTCCGAATATGTAATAATTTTATGTTATCAAAGACAACATTTTGAAAGTATTTGACGACGGAAAAAAAATTCAACGACGGAAACGTTGTCAATAAATTATAAACACAAAGTTGAACAAAATAGACAATTTTGCTGCACAAGTCTCGTGTTGTTCCGCATTTGCATTCAAGTGTATAGGAAGAACACCTCTATGTAGAAGGTCACTTCGAGACTTACTATCTACAAGCTGTTATGGCAGCGCGGAGGTGGTCACGTGCGTATTTATGAAAGCGCATTTATAAATATAACCGAAGTACACTGCCAAAAGGAACACGCCTAAATGTACCAGTGGAAAGCTTACATTTTTTCTCATAATTTTAGGGGTTACAAACCCTAAAAACGGTTTCATTGCAATTTTATAAGCCACCCTCCCTGTGTACGTGTACAGAATCAGAAGATATGTATGTAGCTTGCAGTCCGTTTTGTATAGACTGGGGTGCCTCTCCCCCAATGGTGGGTTTGTTTGGATGTTACCCAATTAATCCCTTTTAAAAATATTATTGCACTGATTTTAGGCAAGCTTTAGCCGCCAAATATATTTTAACACTGTTTTTGACCCCAACCTGTCTGGGTCTCACTGAATTTATAGACAATATTGAGTATGTAATGTGCCCTGAGTAATCGAATTCGATCATTTAACATTGTTTACAATTTACTTTATGAGAGAGATTACAGATGGAAATCCCAGGCGCGGATCCAGGCATGGGCACACCGGGCCCGTGCCCCCCCTTTTCGAGATTCCTATTATTTTTATTTTGTTGGAAAAAAATAAATGAAACCCCTTTGTTTTGCTTTTCATTTTTACATCAACGGCCTCCCATGCCAGTGGTGGATCCATGCAGGGGCACACCCGGACCGTGCCCCCTTTCATGGTCCATGAATTGGCTTCAATTGGGCCTTTATTTTTATTTTTTTTTCAAATACTGAGGGGGCGCATCCTTCCTCAGACACCCTCCCTCCGCGACTCCGCGTATGAATAAAGAAGTCAATAGGCGTCTTTTTTGGACCATGCAGGCGCTGATAGAAGGGCACACTGGCCGTGCCCCGCCCCTTCACGGCTAAAAACATGAGGAAAGGGCGAAAATGAGAGAAAGAAAAGAAGAGAAAATGGAGAAGACCTGGTGAGAAGAAGGGAAACATATTTGCACGTGATTGAGTGGGCCCAAGCCTATACTTGTCTGTGATAGGCATTGCTTGAAGGCCCTCTGCCCAAAAGCCTGTGAAATTACTGCGGGCCAGCCGATACGCAGGGCCCGTCATATTTTATCACCAACATCAGTATTACGACTGACTCAATGCTGTACTTCAACATCAATCCGTGCATGAAAGTGTCAGTCGATCGGGACTAATCGCGGGACAAGTGTACTACTTAAAAATTTCCCGAAAATTTTGCAAATTGAGTGTAAAAAAAGTGTAAAAATGATGCACCAAATGACTTAAATGGGTCCTTCATTTTGCAAAATGTTCCAACTTCTGAGGGGAGATAAACAGGTGACCGTTTTCACTTCTGTTTTGGACATCCGTATGTTTTAACATGTTTAAGCAATATAATTAGGCCTACACTAATAGTGAATAATGGTCTACGAGTGGCTTCAATTGTGCCTTCATTTTCACACATTTTCTAACTTCTCGGGGGGGGGGATATCCCTTCTCAGACACCCCCTGTGCGTGTGCATAAAGAAGTTGCCATTTTCACTTCTGCTTTGGACACCAGGCCATTTATGTTTAAAGTAATAATTGACACAATAGTGACAATTTGTCGACGAATGACTTCAAATAACAGTGTTAAAATATTCAACCAAATGGTTTCAATTGGGCCTTCATTTTGCACAAGTTTCCAACTTCTCAGGAGGAGTGAACATCCCCCTCTGCGTATGCATAAAGAAGTTGCCAGTTTCACTTCTGCTTTGGACACCAGACCCTTTATCATGTTTATGTTTAAAGCAAACATTCATGGTGAAAAATTGTCGACGAATGACTTCAACTGGGCCATCATTTCACAAATTTTCGCCTTTTTCAAATTAAAACTTTACACAATAATAGTGCCAAAATGGTCCACCAAATGGCTTCAATTAGGTCTTCATTTTGCAAAGGTTCCTTACTTCTGAGGGGGGCACATCCCCCTCAGACACCCCCTGCGTATGCATAAAGAAGTTCATCTTTTCGCTTCTGTTTTGGACACCCGACCCTTCATGTTTTAAGCAATAATTTACACAATAATAGTGAAAGCTTGTCGACAAAATGGCTTCAATTGGGCCGACATTTCGCAAATGTTCGGCTTTTTCAAATTAAAATTGTACACTATAATAATGCCAAAATGGTCCACCAAATGGCTTCATTTTGCAAAAGTTTCTCACTTCTGGGAGCACATCCCCCCTCAGACACCCCCTGCGTCGCGCAAGCACGACGTACGCCGCTGCCGCGCCGATGATTCTAAGTTTGTGCCCACCCTTTTCAAAAATCCTGGATCCGCCTCATGCAGGCGCGGATCCAGGCATGGGCACACCGGGCCCTGCGGGGCAATGTAGTTTGGCATCCCTATTGAGCGGCGGTTGTTGGCGGTCTTTCGCGATTTGTGGTTTTAATTTCCCGCATTCTTCAAGCCCTGATCTTTAGGAGAGGGGGGGGGGGTAATTTATAGCTTAATCTTGTTGGATAACCATACTTCTTTGTCCCCGCGGGGCAATTTAGGTGAATATCCAAAATTCGCGGTTTGTGGTTCTTTTTAACCATGTGGGGCAATCTAGTTTGACATTCCTATTGAGCGGCGGTTGTTGGCGGTCTTTCACGGGTTGTGGCTTTAATTTCCCTCATTCTTCAAGCCCTGCTCTCTATCGAGGGTTAATTAAATAGCTTAAGCTTGTTGGCTATCCAAATTTCGCGGCTTGTGGTTCTTTGCAGCCCTGTGGAAAATCTTGTTAAACATTCCTATCATGAAGGCTGTGCCAAGTTGTTCCGTGTGTCTGTGGTGGGGACAGTCCCTCCTTTCCATAGGCCTTTGGGTATTTAAGCCGCTTTGCTAAATTGTCTTTACGTATGACTTTAATGGCCTTCCATATTTGGTTGTCTCTTTTTGGATACGTTTTTGTCCCTGCTGGCCTTCCATATTAGTGGAACAATTTTTCACACCTATAGAGTGTATGCAATAAACCAACCGGAACGGTATAACAATTGAAATGACAGTCATGTTGGAATACAGTTTTACGATAGCTGAAGATGACAGAGGGACAGGTCTCTAGATCGATTCAACAACCATTCATACATATTATATGTTTATTGTCCTATTATCATGCGAATTCCCCGTGGTAGGACAGAACTTTATTTAAGTGAGAAAATATTGGTAACCTGATCTAGTTTCTTGTGTTATTCAGATTGTTGTGTTGTTCAGATTTAAATAAATAAAGAAAGTAATAAAGAGATTTCTTTTATTATTGCTAGAGGCTGCACTATACATAGGTTTTTTTTTAATAGGCCCTTAATATAATAAATAATAAACCTGGGAATCAGACATCTTGCTTTGATAAAAAATAGCACTGGGTGATTAAAATTCTGGCGATTGACAATACGGTGCGCCGCCAGCGGTTACTCTTTCTAGTGCAATTTTTGACCTTCGGGGTCTACATCGCTGTTCTAATCACCATTGGATTTTCACGCGATTGTGATAACAATAATGTTGAAAACAACTCCACGAAAGATTCCGTGTAATCAATAAAAGAAACTGGATCTACTGTAATTGTAAATTATACTTTCACTGCACATTCGCGTGTAAAATCATTATTTAAACATTTAAACACACAATGACATTGTGATCCTGTGTTGTATTCGTATTACGCGGGCTTTGGATGTCGACGTTTTCCCATTATGCACTGCGTGTTTTGACCTCTCCCCAGCAAACGCTGGTAGCGCATCGCATTGTGAATCAACCGAATTGTGTTATCCTTGATTAATGACAATAAAATTATTGTTTAATAAAATACCGCGTGACTCTAATGCATTACCCAGAAGTTGACTGTAACCTTTGTGAATAGCACAAAACTTACCCGCCATGATAACTTGTTACCTTTACATTATGATATTATTGCAAACCATGATGCAGTCATGTCTACAGTAGAATTCATCTCGACCTTTGCAGGACTTAACCCCATTAAAAGCTATTAAACCAAGATAACACTCATTGAAACAGCTCAACTGATTAAATCGGATCTTCTCTGGTTGTGCACAAGTGACTGTTTTCATGTGCGATATCGCAATAAAGCTGGTATTCATAGCTTCAGTTGGGTAACCGATTATAAAGGAAACGAAAGGAAACAATGGTATGTGTGGCTTTGTTCACGAAATCAGACAATGGCGTGCTTTTTGTAAACCAGCATTCTTGAAAATGAGCAACATAATGATTGTTGACTTAACACGGTTTGGAAATAATTTCTTCATATTTTTGGTGTTATCTGTCGTTTACATGTCCTTCCTAAAACACAAAAGTACGACCCTCTCCAAACACCTAAATTAGCTAAAATTTAGGACATGTTAAAAACTATATTTTCTAGAACTTTAGAAGAGTACTTTTAATATTGGCCGGTTATTTTTCACACAGCGACGTTAACTAGTCATATCCCCATACTTTTAACGTAGGGCTATTTGTAAAGGTCACGCGTCAATGGGAAAGAGCACTGTGTATTGTGTATAGGAAAACGGACAGTAACTGCAGTATGCGTTTCCGTCGATAAATATTTTCCCGTCGTCAAACACTCAGAACGATAGTCACCCGCTGGCTATTGTTATACAAGGCAAGCACGAATCGCGTGGTTTTATTTAAAACAAACTCATAGTGACCAGAAAAACGAAAAACTCGCGATTTTCAAAATTCCCGGGCGCCAAAATTGTCGAGTGCAATGACGTCCCAGTAATACAATGAAGGTTGACAACAATTGAGCACAAATAACCATTACGTCATTGCACTTAGACAATTTCGGCGCGGGAATTTTGAATATCGCGTGTTCTGAGACGACTGTTTTATTCGTTTTTATGGTCAATATGAGTTTGTTTTAAATAAAACCATGTGATTCGTGCTTGACAATTATTTTTTAAACATATAAGGCATATTGCCGGAGACTCCCTTTAAGAAAATAATTAAATTTGATTACAGTTCTTATCTGCTCTTATTGCTGCATTTGGGTACAGAATAACAAAATTAAAATTTGATGGAAATCGAATTAAACATTAAGGCTTCAAGTGGACATGAATACGAACCCACAGACGAATTCAACATCATGATGGAAGGAGGTGTTACAAGGTTTTCTTGCCTTCAAATACTACTTGTATTTCATACCTTACCTTTGTATTGTTGAAAGCAAGTCCTATTTACTATTTTAAAAGGTCAGTCCCTTCTCAAAATTTTCTTGAAATAAACAAAGCACTGATGGTGCTTGATGGGAAATACTAGTCCGCCATTTCCGGTTTGCTCTCTGGTCTTATAGCGGATGCGCTTTCAAGCCTGTCAATCGCACGAGCAGACAAAATTCGCAATACTAAACGGCGGCTTTATTTGTCAACCCTAATTAACATGATCAAGGAGTCGAATATGAATTATTCATAACGGTCGATAACTAGCCTCATTTTCTAGCTATCACACCAGCGGGATTTGGCATTCGGATTGCGTGCTTATTAGATCAACTGCAAATTTAATGTCACCCATGCAGCTGATTGGGGTGGTTACGGATCGTTAAAACAACTAACCGCGAAATGAGGATATCGAACTAGTTTGCCCCGCAGGGCTTAAAGGAACCACAAACCGCGAAATATGGATATCCAACTAGTTTGCCCCACAATAAATCTTATCAAGCGTCTTTTACAGAGTAGACATAGTGGCGCGCTGAAAGACAAGAAAAGGAAAAGAGCCACACAGTGGGAAAGATGCGGGTCTTAAGAAATTTAGTCACAAAAGATGACGTTTTATTGTTGATATTGAAAGAAAGTCCATGGTTCGCGTCCCATTAGGTAATGGGATTAATTTTCTCCAAACGACATGACGCTACACTGATAGCAACCGGTTGAAAAGGCTCGATCGCCAGCTTGTTTTGTTTTAACAAGACACATTGAATATGAAAGCAGAGTCAGGTCCAAGTGCGTAGGAAGTGTTGTGGCTTATATATACGTAATAGTTATGTGGAACGATATCGCAAGACATGACTAAATGAGCTGTAGTGCTTTCGCGAATACATGTATGAACAACAAGTGTGACTGATCTAAATTTAGTACCGTACATAATATTTGATTTTCGCCTTCAGTCGCCGTTCCTGTAGCGCCCGCATGGCAACGGGCGAATGAACAAGATTTAGGAGCGTGCTTGCCTTTATTATTCAGCAATATTTTGATAAAAAATGGTACACAGTAAAGTTGAATATGCTAAAACAAGTAATTTATTTAATTTCATTAATCCATACATGCTAGAGTAAATTCAGTTCCCATTTTAGTTGTATTTGATGCTGATTTTGTTGGGTCCTTTCATTTCAAAATGGCTTATTCAGTGTGTGATTGTCAATGAAACGGCAACGTACCAGCTCGAGCTCAGCGATCTATGTTTTTCTACGTCATTCGTTCAGCGGCAACTTAGATATTTAATAAACGATGGCAAATTCTTGTGATCATTTTCTGAGTATTGATCTATCTAATTTCACATCTATTCCGGTACATATGGTATACATTCCGATGGAATGGGTTATTTATTACATCATTTGGCCATGCATCCTTCTCTTTGGATTGTTAAGTAACACGACGTTCATTTTGACTGTTATTCAAACTTCAACTCTTCATACAGCAACCTACAAATACTTGGTGAATTTAGCCGTCTCGGATCTGTTAACTCTCCTCTCTATTGGCATTCCGAAAATTGTATATTACACCATTAGTAAATTGAAAGAGAGTCAGCCAATAATTATGCAATTACCTGTAATGTTCTTTTTCTTTTGTTCGCTTGGAACCATAACTATTGTGTCTTTAGAACGTTTCTTATCGATATGCCATCCAATTAAACATCGTTTGCTAAAAGGGAGAAAACGAACAAATGCGCTGATCTCTTTCACTTGGATTTTTGCCTTATGCGTTACAATATCCGTAACACCGATGATGGAACTGGTATCATACTGCATTATTTGGCCATCCAATGGTATTTACTCCGGTTATCCGAAATATTATCACGTAACTATAACCACTTGGGTTTACGACAACATTTTCACTGCCGTTTACATCATCTTTTTCTTTTCCTTGGTGATATTTAACTTTTACATCTACATGCGAATATATCTCGTTATGCATAAACGAGTTACTCAAAATTTAAACTCGACGGTAGATACGGAAACCCAATTGCGTCAAGTGGTAGTGATGCTAATCGCTAACGGAGTGGTGTTCTTTGCATGCTGTTCTGTGCAGGTGGCACTTATTCTCATAAATTTGCTATTTAAGCAATTCACGTCTAAATATTTACAATCGACGAAAGTTAATATTTGGTGGACGATTGGGTACGTGTTTTTCGCTCTAAATGCATCAGTCAATCCGATATTATATCTAGCCATCAACAAACGATACAGACAAGCGTTCAAATTGACTTTCAAAAAGTGTTTTTCTAGGAACAGGCGGCGTCCAGAGCATGACATAAACGCTATCACCATGAACAATATGTAGGAGTGATAAAACCCTGTTTATTTGTTTAAACTATATTAAGATATCAAAATGAAACAAAATATTCACATAAATAAAAAATAAAAATTAATAAATAATTTCGTGATTTTAAGATTAGATAGGCGAAATAAACATTGTTCGTCTTGAGATTTTATTTACATTATTATGTTGTTGTTTTTTGTCATTTTCAAACAACACTTTAAGTGTTGAGCCAAAGGTGATGTGTTTAATGTTGCCTAGCTCGGTAAACATTTAATACTTTAAAACATTAGAAAAAAATCTGAGGAAATCAAAAGGAGATTATTAATGGCACAACCATAAGCCACAATATTGTGACGTATCTGGAATTATGGAGGCTCCACCAGAACAACTAAGATTCGTGTTATGAAAGCATTGGTCTTCCCAGTTGTACTTTAATGAAGTGAGACCCGGCCTTATTGCTGTTGTTTTTTATCAACTTGTCAAAAATGTTTTACTTGACCAAAGTGAAGTTGTCCATTCACGAGTTGGCTGTTTTTGTTGTTGCTTTGTTTTTTTGTTTTTTTAGTGCATCATTAGTTAAAATCAATTAAAATCTTACGAAGAGCAGCACTAACCCTGTATCGGCATTAAACAAATCTTCATGTTCAAATTAGGTAGTCAAATAAAAACGTGTTTCACAACACCCCATAGCACGGTATGTGTGGTATGCCACAATTGGGGATAAGGCTATCCCGTTTTCGTTCATAACATATATTAATGGAATATATTTGAGGTCTAAATTTTCACTTGTATTTATGAGTAAAATGTGAGCTTTCTTCTGATATCATAATCTTCATTTGGATAGGAAAAAGTGGGGGATGAGGCTGTCGATTAGGTCATCCATCTTTAACTAATAAAATACATTAATAGCATGTAACCCTCTAAAGGATTCTGTGTTATTTGATTGTCTTGTTGTCAAATGATGTTTGATTATTTTAAACGACAATAAATCATATCATATTGTTATAAGAGGATTGGGTGCCATATATATTTAGTGTTTTCACTTTTTTATTGTTTAATATTGTATTTTGTTTTCAACTGTTTTGGCTGTTGTTTTTATATTAGCCTCTGTTGAAATCATAAGACGTTTCTTAAAACATCATTATAGTAGCTCAGTAGGTGTGGTTTTTATTGAACGCTCGTAATTAAAACGTGTATCATATTTTCATCGCCATTAATTCACACACATTTTGATCACGTTTTGTTAATTATCCCAAGAGTGAAAAAATATTATTTTTATTAATCGAAAGGGCGTCCATCGCCTACACTCTCAATAGGTGACAATAGGTGACACCAACGGACTTGAGCTCCTATTCATCTTTTGTGTCCAGTTTGAGCGCTGACATAATACTTTTACAATCAACGTCCAATTTGACCATACCTGCCCTTTGCGTCTTAATTTCGTAACGCATAAAGGCTTTGGCTTTTATCGGATAGCTGTCTTATGCTGCTATTTCATGATTTGTTTACTTTATATAACCATTGTTCAACGCTTCTTTCTTGTTCTTAATTTGTCCTTTCTTTTACATAATTATATTTTTGGTTTATCTACTTTTCAGATCATATTTAAAAATATGATCTTAATCTAATTTATTTATCAAAGTGGGGTGGGGTGTGTGGGGTGGGTGGGGGTGTGGGTGTGGAGGGGTGTGTGGGTGTGGAGTGTGGGGTGTGTGTGTCGGGAGGAAAATTGAGTAAGTGGTTAATATTAATGGTGCGTGTAAGGTCGGTAGGTGAGATCGTGAGAGTGATAATGTATGCGAGGGTGTGGGGTGTGTGGGGGTGGGGGTGGGTGCACGCGTGTGTGTGAATGGTTGCAAATGAGTGTGTGTATGTCATTTTAACTATGTAAATTGATGTTCTTTAGCAAAATGCTTTTGATGTACTTAAATGCATTTAATCTTAAATATTAATGTAATTTTTTTTAAATTTCAGTCTTCTTTATACTGCTATGGCAATTTGTAATAAACCTTTATGAATGAATGAATGAATGAATGAATGAATGAATGAATGAATGAATGAATGAATGAATGAATGAATGAGTGAATGAATGCATGAATGAATGAATGAATGAATGAATGAATGAATGAATGAATGAATGAAAGAATGAATGAATGAATGAATGAATGAATGAATGAATGAATGTTACAGATCAACTCACATATTGCCTTACGTTTCCATTTATGAATAATAAACTGAAAAGATAAAAAGACCCATAGTATTTCTAAAAACCTCATTATAAACGAGCTTCTTAGTTGCTTATAACAGGTGGGCGTAATTACACGATCGCAAGCTTACTGAAGGATATTTGTTGAAACGTGTATCATATTTGCATCGTCATTCAGACACGTTTTTGGATCCCGCTTTATCGATTAATAATGCCAGAGTGAAAAAATATTATTTATTAGTCGAACACGTGTCAATCGCCTACACCTAAATAAAAAGAAGAATAATCTTGGTTTTATAATAAAGAAAGTAATATAAAAATGCCTAGATATATTATGCAAAGTGCTAGTGATAGAGGGTCCTTTCAAGTAAAGCCCGTGGTGCGTTGAAAACTTCATTCAACATCCTATTTCACGCAGTGATCGAACGTTGATGCTTTGTTGTAACTATTGGTAAGGATCCCAAAAGATACAGGTGTCATTTGGATGTAACATTAACAAAAATGGCAAATTCCTGTGATTCTAATGTGACGATTGATTTATCTAATGCGACAACGATTCCAGTGACTATGGTACACGCACCGGTAGAATGGGTCATTTATCACCTCGTATGGCCATGTATCATTCTATTTGGACTATTAGGTAACACATCGTTCATTTGGACTGTTATAAGGACACCTGCCCTTCAAACATCTACCTTCAGGTACTTGGTGAATTTGGCAATCTCAGATCTGTTAACTCTACTTTCTACTAGCATTCCAAATATTGCGTATTACTCCATAAGTCCATTAAGAAACCAGCCTTTCTTTTTAAATTTACCCCCACTGTTCTTTTTCGTTTGCTCGATTGGAACCATAACTCTTGTTTCTTTGGAACGGTTTTTAGCTATATGCCATCCAATTAAGCACCGCTTGCTGAGAGGAACCAAACGAACAAATGCACTCATTTGTTTTACCTGGATTTTTGCTTTAACTATTACACTGCCGGTTTATCCAATGATAATAATGATGGATTCGATAACTTACTGCGTAATATGGCCAGAACACAGTCAGTACAGTAGTCTACCAAGTCATTATCAGGTTTCACTCGTCTTTTCAAGTTGGCTGTTTAACTACATTTTTTCCAGCACGTTTATTGTTCTCTATTTATCATTGATGATTTTGAACTGTTATATCTATGTAAGGATATATTTTGTTATGAGAAAACGAAAAAATCTAAACTTGAACTCGACAGTAAGCACGGAAACCCAGCTTCGTCAAGTAGTAGTGATGTTAATTGTTACCGGTGTGGCATTTTTTGTGTGTTGTTCTGTGCAGATTCAACTTATGATTGTACTTCTCGTTAACAGTATTTTTCGTGAAACTTATCAGCCAATGCAGGTACTTATTTGGGGAATAGCATCAAATATCTTCTTTGGCGTTAATACTTGTATCAACCCAATAATATATCTTGCTATTAGCAAGCGGTACCTGGATGCCTTCAAATTGACATTTGTCACACTTACATGTAAGGAACGATGTTATAAACATGATCAGCGTAATGACAAGTTTTATGACAAGGACACTATCGGCATGTCGAAAAGAAGAGGAAATCAGAAGGAGGTTGGCAAAACATCAGCAGCAACAAATGCGGGCAAATTTCCTGATTAGTAAATGTGACAAATCCTGATCAAAAACTTTTGCACGTCTGTTGAATTCGGCAACCTTAGGTACTTTTCTTCGAAGGACACATTATTTTATCTTTGATTCGTGTTTTTGTTATCTGTTTAACATGTTATTATTACGCAAACCTGCTGAGAGCTTTTGTATATTAACTAAACCAATTAATTAATTTTCTTAAGTTTAACTAATAAAGGTCATCAATTATTGTTTACTACAAATTATTGTTTCACCATTCCTATTTGTTTCATGTAAACGCAAAAATAACAAATTTCATACTTGAACGGTCGATTCTAGGCTACCAACTTCGATGACACCTCTGTCATTTTCAAAGAGGTATTAGAGTGATTTTGATTCAATTCTTAGCAAATCAATGTTGTATTGATTGTATATTTATTTGCTCCATTGCATTTACACCCATAAACCTCCTCTGGCAGTGAATGGAATTTGTCCAGGGTGACGTCACGAAGTGTCACCAAAAAAACCCAACAACAACACATAACCCTCATTGCGCCCTGTTTGTCTGCTATTTCTGACAAGTTGATCAAATATATTTTGGTATGTAAAGAAACCTTTAATCTTAAGCTTTAATTAAACAAAACAATTATTTCAATCGGCTCACAATTTTTGAAGATATGTCCTTTTAAAGAAATGTACCCGTTTTCACTCTGTCCACGGATGAGGTTTGGCTACATCAAAGATTAAAATGAAACACACGGTTAATAACATGGAACGATAATAGCAAGGGCGTTCACATCTTCGCAACTTTATTACTGCTGCATTCGCAAGTATCCGGCGCACAAGGATGGTACGTAACGCAATTGATACAATGAGGACCTGTATTCGTCAAGGGGGCAACGAGGTAGAGGGCAGAGCAGCACAGTCAATTAACTTCAGAAGAACCAAAGACAAACCAAACCGCCCTTTCTACCTTTTATTCCAAAAAGGAAAAAGAAGTAAGAAACAACAAAGTAAGAAAGTAAGAAAGATAATAAAACAAAAAGGCATAAATAACCAAGAAACATTAAGTAATTGCAAGTATAGCAAGAGATGTCCCATCCATTTTGCCGACAAATTAATGACACTTAACAAAATCCATAGCCCATAAGCCCACCAGTAAAGCCCACTCCCTAAATAAAGTTGTTATTTTATATAGTTATGATTCAGGAATGTTTGATATTCATTCATCGTATGTGTACTCCTTTTTAATCTTTGAAGGAGCCTTCAAAAGTTGTGAGCCGATTGAAAATACTTCTTTCGGTTTATTTAAGCTAACGAATAATGGCTTCTTTGCATACCAAAATATATTTGATCAATTTTTCCGAAATAGGAGAAAAAGAGGCCGCAATGAGGGTCCTGTTTTGCAATAAGCCAATCATAATCAATTAAAGTTATTGACGCACCAGTAGGCCTATCTACCAGTCATTGAATTGATCTGTTTTGAACAGGCGCTGAGATGGTATTCCAATCTGATGATTTAATATCGATCTTGCGGTCATGCCTGACAGATTTTGATTGTCTAAGCGATAGTTCTGGACTTTGTGAAGGTGGACGAAGTGCGCATTTTCACATCTTTGTTTTAGTCTTTGCATTAGCTCGCCAATACATAATAAAATAAAATATATATAAATTCTGGTTTGAACTATAAATTAGACAGAACAAGAGACTTACATTGTTTTACGGGCTCCTTGTTGCGCCTCATCAGTCCAATCTTGTGAGGAAAATTGCCACAATGCAACTCAAAATAACCTTGTGTGTATAATGTGTGCGAGTGTATGCGAGAAATGAAAAAAAATGTAAACGCAACTCCAAATAGCATAAAAATATCTTTCACCACCACGTGTTATGAAGCTAATTTGGGGAATTTGCCAATGGAAAAATTAGAGCGATGTACCGGATTTGGAGTTGTCCCAAAGGAGGAGGGGTAATGAACGGGAAAGGGAAATGACTACACGAAATGAACCAAATGAAATAGAATTAAGTTTAAGAATTTATTATGAATTAACATCATCAGACAAACGGATCAAACTAATAAATGTATATCTTAATAAGTCTTACTAGAGTCACTTTGCAGCAATCATGTTGATCAATATAAACTTAACATCAGGAGACGAGCTTGGTTACGTCCGTGCCGATTGGAAAGTTAACAAGGAGTTAAGTATTTATCAAACCACGGACAATACCTGGCCCCACGGCGTTCAATTGATGCACGGTTAATACCACGTTCAATTGATGAACGGGTATCATGGTTTAAGGCACAATGATCTATATTATGCAAATGAATTATCGTCACAACAACTCTTATACTTAAACCAATTTGACCGGACAATATTTTTGATGTGATCCGACAATTTCATTTACGTAATTTCAATTGAGGTTTCATGCATTTTAGGAGTACGTTTTGTTCTGTTACAATAACATTATTAATCAGTGTGATATAAATTATAATCATGCAACTTAAAATTATATGAATTTAAAGTCTAGCATAATTGTAAAGTTTTTATTACAAGGTGTGTGCTAGTTAAGTCATAATATTTTTAATACCTTAGATTGTAATCTTGCAATTACCATGATTACGACAGATAATCTCATGTATTGGGCTATTCCATTTGAAATCCACACACCCCCTGTGGAAGATTTTGGAATTCCAACCAAAATCATCAGTTTGAGTCGTCGACATTCCAACTGGAATTGAGGACAGATTTCATCTGAAATAGTACGGCAAGGGTGTGGAAGATTTTGGAATTCCAACCAAAATCAACAGTTTGAGTCATTCCAGATCTGGAATTGAAGTCGACATTTCAACTGGAATTGAGGTCAAAATGCAAATCTTCCACAGGGTATCCGACTGAAAGTTAAATAAAGTTAAATTTCCCACTCAAAAACATCTGAAATAGTACCAAAATCAACAGGTTGAGTCGTCAATATTCCAACTGGAATTGAGGTCAAAGTACAAATCTTCCACAGGGTAATTCAAAAACATGTATATTTCAACCCAAAAACATGTAAATTTCCAACTGGAATTGAAGATTGACTCTGAAAAGGGTGTGGAAGATTTTGGAAATCCAACCAAAATCATCAATTTGAGTCTTCCAGATTTTCATTATATGAAAAGTGCATGTTTGGAATTCCAGCTTTTCATAGTACCTTAGTATTGGTATAAAATCACTATACCTGATCTTATTATTTGCAAGTAATCATGGTTTCAAACCATCAAATGCTGGATCTAATGAGATTGCATGTTCCCAGTCCCCGCACTCCGTGTATCCGCGGGTAGTTGTGAAATTTGAAAACCCAGACCTGAAACTTTTCAGTTACTTTTGTTGCTCAAATTCATACATTAAAAAAAATCAGCCCAATTGGAGTTATTTTGTCACAAATTTGACGCTGTCTTTCAGGGTTTTTTGTTTGAGCATTTAGCTCTGAAAACCTAGGGGGGGGGGTCAATCCCATTGTAGCATGTACACCATCCACAATAATCAACTTTTGAAAAGCACCCTAAACAAGGATTTAACCCTTGCCTAAAACGTTACCATAAACAGGTAACACGCACCTGTTTTTTCACACCCTAAACAGGGATTTTATTCCTTGCATCAAATTTCATTTCCGCATATTAGCAATTGCAATTTTGCTACCCTTTTTTCCAAAATTTCATGCTTTTACACCCTAAACACGATACGCGCGTAATTTTAATAATTTGTCATAAAATTTGTATTATATCGTGAATTTCAGAAAATGAAAATTATTTGATATCAGAAAGACATTCTTCGTATTCAGAATGCAATTCAATATGTCTGATGTGCTCTCATGTCCCACAAAAAATACTGTAGAAACGCTCATTCCAGATCCCTTAAACAAAAGTTTATGGTACAAATTTGTGCGACTTGCCTAATATTTGCCATATTAAAGCTATATAAAATTGTGTGAAATATGGTTTGTGAAAAAATAGAATGAATAGGCCGGCATGAAGGCTCTTTTTAGGCTAAAAAGCTACAAAGATGTCAACTTGATGCATAGGGGACGATTGTCAATACCCCCTTATCAACATTTTTAGGGAATTATATAAAAACAAAGCTAAACTATTATAAATGATGAAAACAAAATCCATGTTTTGTCAAGAAGTGGTAAATTTCTTGACTTTTGTTTCAGTATGTCTTGAATGAAACTTCGAAGGAAATTCTAGACATACGGTAATTAAGTAAAGACAAGAAATTTGCCATTTCTTGACTAAACTGTTATACAAAACTTATTGTTGCTGCATAGTGAAAACAAGCTTCATTTTAATATGAGTAACAGTTTTAAAGAGTTAAACTTAGGCCTACACCTAATTATAATGTTCTAATGTTTTGGCCTAAATTATTTTTTGGTATAATATTGTAAATATTTAAGTCAACAGATACAATCACTGCAGTTTATTGCCAGATTAAAAAAAAAATATAGTGAAATTGAATAGAGACTATATTAAACATAAACAATCCGGTTTTTTTTAAATATATTTTTTTGTCATTTTAAGTGTGATTTAAAAATATAAAGCTTAGAAAAGGGGAAGAATGTCGAACTCAAATGCAGGGCCTTCAAGTCAGTGGCATAGATTTGTATTTGACATGGTAGGGGGGCTAGGGTTGGAAAACAATTCTTTAAGTGTGAAACTAAACCTACCCACAGAATAAGTTTATGGTACAAATTCGCACGAAGCACCTAATATTTGCCATATTGAAGCTAAATTGTGTGAAATATGGTTTATACAAAAATAAATAGACGCAAAGGCTATTTTTAGGCCAAAAAGCCGCATACAGATATCAACATGATGCATGGGGAGGATTGTATAGATCATACCCTCTTATCAAAATATTGGGGAATTATACATGTACGAAGCTAAAATATTATAAATGATGAAAATGAATTTGTTTTCACCCTTGACACCAAATCTTTTTGTTGACCCGACGTGGAGCAATTTTTTTAAATATTTTTTTTAGTCTGAGGTGGAGTGTGGAGCTCATTTATTTTCCCCTCAGATAGCGAGATAATTTATTTTTCTTCAAAGAACTTTTCCGAGAAACCACAATATCATAATATTGAAAGTTACACATAATGCTAAAAAAAAGGGGGGGAAGGTAATTAGCTGACCAACCTTTGGCACAGTTGGAAAAGTGTTCATGATAAAATTATATAGCAATCCCCAAAATGTTTATATAATCTTGAACATTGGCTTCAAAATGCAACAACTTCAATTGCACTACTTATCCTAGAATTGCTTTTCAAATTTGGTCTTTATCAGATTGCTTTCACAAAAATGTGCTATTGGCATGGTTTTCTTATATGCCTACATGTATACATGTATTTATTTATTTATTCAAATTTCTCTGCCATCACAAATAACAACATACGAGGGATGGTCAATATATTCCTGCAACTATTATTTATCTCTGCTAAGCATGACTTTGATGACTAGTTTGTAGTTTGTGTACCTTTGTCTTTCAAAACAAATGTGTATTAGCCAAGTCGAATCCTTGATTACGTAATGACATTAGCATAAACACAATAGCATATGGACATTGCCTTGAGAAAATAATGAGTCAAATTGAGGTATTGTTACATAATTCTAAATATCTCGAGAATAAAAGTATGGAATCTGGTGCGGTTTTGCAGTTTGGTAGACCGATAACACGGGGTTGCATGATGCTATACTCTATTTAGACCTATACTATTTTTATTAGAGATAAGGGATCATGTTGAATATCTCCAATTTTGAGTAGGCATTATCACGCATTGTTCTTTACATAATAAGAAATAGCAAGATTAAAATGGTACCTGGTTCGATAAGGTAAAATGGGAGGTCCCCGTGGGGAATTCGCAAACATTTCTTCCTTTTTAAACCCTTTGTTTTCAAAAATGTCATGTTTTTGTTATCAAAGCAGCACACCGTAGAGAGGCTCTGAATTGAAAAAGAAATTTGAATTTCAAAAGGTGTGTTTAATTTCAGCATTCTGAGACTTAGTATAGCAACTAACTCACAACGTCCAGCAGCATTGTATTTAGCTATATTTATAGCGCTTTTTTGCCTAAATTTTCCTTTTTTCATACATTTTTGGTACTTTTAATTGTGCCTACCACCCACACATGCGCATATTTATTTCTTTTATTGCAACAATTTCTATTGTCCTGACTATGATCTTTCATACCAATAATCATAATTGTTTTCGTTTCATTTTGGAGATATTTTTTATTCTTGTGTCTAACTTGTATGCTCGTCTGTCATGATTTTGACACCATTTTTGTTTGCCATTAAGGCCTATTTCTGATGAATTTCAAAGACTGCACCTTTCCTCGTCTGTGTGTTCAATTCTTCTTTCACAATTATCAAGTGAATATACTCAGATTACCTCATACCAAAACAGGGCTTGCAAACTGCTTTGGTACTTACTTATCCTTCTCTCATGTTCTGTAACTGCAATTCAAATATCCCACCAACGTTGACAGTTGTCAGTGTACATATAGCAATGACTTCATACAAATGAGATTACGTAATTCAAAAGTACAAACCTGTATTTATCATAAGAAATAGCCATCAAAGTCATGCTTGAGGGGAGATAAATAATAGTTGCAGGAATATATTGACTGCATTGTCCCTCGTACAAAGACAATAGAAAACAGCATACCCAAATAGTAAACTAATCTTAAGGGATCTCCGTAGAATACAGGAAGGAACATGATAAAGCGCAACATATTTTTTATTTCAACAGAAGGGTTGTCAACATGTCCAGGTTTTTGTGGAAATGAGTCCTAATTTATATAGTTTTATTTACAATCTTTTCTCAAACATGCCAATGAATGTGAGAAAGAGAGTGAATAATTGATACAAATTCTCCTTTCAGAAATATATGGCTGGCTACAAAACAAAATGTGACATATTTGTTACAACCTGCAAAACAATTTGAAAATCAAAGGCATTCTTTTTATTTTAACAATCTTCATAATGCCTTTGTTTTTATGAAATATTTGATTAATTTAGTTAATTCCGCACTTGTCATTGATATTGTGAAAAGATATTCCAATTCCAAAAATATTACAGCCACAGAAACTCAAGATATTTCCTTATGACGGTATGACTGTATGGCATTGATATTCATCAAATATCCACTTGGCGATAACTAATTAATTGAAAAGGCTATTGACATTCATTTTAAGTTTAAAAGAATATCACATTGAAATGTTTAGAAATACAACTTTTAAAATAAGTAAGTTTTTTTTTAATATTTTTTTGTCATTGAACATATTACTTTCGATGAAAAAGTCATTAAACATTGTGCAGAAATAAGTCAAGCAAGTGAATTGCCCATATTTTCTCAGTTGACAATATTTACAGGCTTATGACTAAAAACAAAATACAATACAAATGAGTGAAATTGATGTATGCATTAAAATGAACGACCAATTTGATTGATTGACAAATATTAAAATAAAATAAAAAATAAAATGACATGGTATTGCCTAACAAACTTCAGTGACAAACTTATTAAAATCAAAATGTTTGCAATAAAAATTCATTTTCTTGCATTACAAATTATTTTAGATTAATTTAAAATTTTATAAATATTTTTTAGCATTGAAAATATTACTTTTGATGAAAAAGTCAACAAACATTGGGCAGAAATAAGTCATGCAAGTGAATTGCCCATACTCCCTCAGTTGACAATATTTACAGGCTTGATATATTAAAACAAATATAATACAAATTATTGAAATTAATGCATGAATTAAAATGAACGACCAATTCGATTGATTGACACATCTACTATGCGTTCATAGGCAAATGTAGAATGCCAGAAGACAATAAAATGACAAGGTATTGCACACATATAAAAGCCTAAAAGGTCTGTCACACTACACCGAATAGGTCTTCCGTACAAGAAACGGATGGCATTTTAGTAAATCCGTTGTTGTTCGTCAATGATCGTTTTATGTTCTTTTTATGTCCTGCTATCATCCGCCAAATGCGTTTCGTGTTAGGTGATGTTCGTTAAGTCCGTCGGCAAGTTTGTGCATGCACAAAACTTGAAACGGAGTGTACCGAATACACATGTTCGGTATTTATCCGATGTGTGTTCGTATGGTGCTGCATATTGCCGGAGTTTGTTCGCTCTCCTTTCGTTCATGTTCGTTGCACTCGGCCCGTGTTCGTTGCAAATACGTTCCTGTGAGGCCTTCACCACCGGATAGCATATTTTTGCATTCGGTGATGTACGTTGATCAAGACCGTCTTAGTGTCACACTACACCGGACCGGTCTTCCGTATAAGAAACGGATGGTATTTTAGCAAATCCGTTAGTGTTCGTCAATGTTCGTTTTATGTTCTTCATATGTCCTGTTATTATCCGCCAAATGCGTTTCGTGTTAGGTGATGTTTGTTTAGTCCGTCGATAATATGTTTCAAGTTTTGTGCATGCACAAAACTTGAAACGGAGTGTGCTGAATACACATGTTCGGAAGTTGTCCGATGTGTGTTCGTATACTGTTCTGTATAATACCCTGGGTTTGTTTGTTATTCTTTCGTTTATATACCGCGCGTGTTTCGCAGGCGCTTGTGCCGGATGTAGGCCTATGGCGAACATGTGCATCGATCATGGGGGGACTTTCTGAAGGGTGTGTGACGCAATATCATATTTCCCCCAGTACTTTAGTGACTGACAAGTAGAAAAAAGGGGGAAAGGAGAGAAAAAAGAAAAGAAAGTGAGAAAAATTGAAGAGAGAAGAGAAGAGAAAAGTTAAATTGCACGTAATTTAGTAGTAGGCCTATGCATGTAAGTAGTATTGAGGAGGGCACTTTCTGAAGGGTAGAGGACGCAATATCAAATTCCTACCAGTTTTAGTGATTGACAAGAAAGAAAAAAAGAGAAAACATGGAAAGGTTAAATTGTATACGTTATTGAGTAGGCCCAGGACAGTAGTACTAGTAAGCCTAAGTATAGGCCTGTGATTATTATAGACAGTGCTTAAATGTGGTTCCTTGGCCCAAAAAGCCTGTGAAAATTACTGCCGGCCAGTCCATATGCAGGGCCCGTGATATTTTGTCACCAAAGTCAGTATTTAAGACGGACTTATAGGTCTATTCCTGACTTTAACATATCAATCCATGCATGCTTTACCTGAAATTACGAGTCTGAAGTCTTATATCTTATAAGTGTCAATGGATCAGTGTAACATTTTAAATTTTGCAAATTCAAATCGGGCCTTCTTTGTTTTTTGTTTAAGGCAATAATAGTGTAAAAATGATGCACTAAAAACAATTTTCCAAATTTTCCATTTTTAAAACTAAATTTATACACAATAGGCCTAGGCCTAATAATGTAAATAGGCCCTACAGTCCCCATGCAAATGGCTTCAATTGGACCTTCATTTTCAAAAATGGACAAGTCTTCCTTTTGCTTCTGCTATGGACATCCACGTGTTATTTTTAAAACAATTGTTTATATTATACAATAATGGTGAAAACTTTTTAATGGCTTCAACTAAAATAGTACCCAATAATACTAGTGCTAAAATTGATCCAAAAAATGACAATGGCTTCAATTGGGCCTTCATTGTCCAAAGGTTTCTCACCTCTATTGCCCCCGGACGCTGGTTGCCCTGATATATCAGATTTGTAGCCCTTTTGTACTTATTAGCCAATATTTGACCATTTTCGTCAAAATTTACCCCTTAAAGTTGTCTTTCCCCACTTTGTTCACCCTCTGAAAAAGTGCTTGCTACGTCACTGCCTCTAAGGGGTCAAAACCCTCTCAAACACCCTCTCCTCCCCACTTTTCTGATAGGGTGGACGTCCCTGTTGGTGCCACATGCGACGGATTCGCCGGTCATTTGTCGGACGTTGAACGATTGAATATAACACGCCTGCAGGATTCTTCGCGGCCACAACGCATAGAGAGACGAACGGGAATCGGACCCCAAATCCGGACATTTGTCGGACGTTGACCCCAAATCCGGTCATTTGTCGGACGTTGAACGATCGGATATAAGACGCCTGCAGGATTATTAGCGGCCACAACGCATAGAGAGACGAACGGGAATCGGACCCAAAATCCCACCGAATCTTCTGCCGGACTGGTGATTTTTCCACCGAATAAAATATTTTTGTATTCGGTGATATACGTTGATCCAGTCCGTCGTAGTGTGACAGACCTATAACAAACTTCAGTGACAATCTTAAGGGGGTACTACACCCCTTGATAAATTTGTGTCTATTTTTGCATTTTTCTCAAAAACTAATAACACAGTGGTAACAAAAGTTATGTATATTATAGGGGCAAGGAATCCAATTACTACATTGGAATTTCAGTGACCCAAGACTAGCGGTTCGTTATTTATGATAAGAAATAAGGTACCGCTAGCTACGATGTACCTCAATTCCTATCATATATACTGAACCGCTTGCCTTGCGTCACTGAAATTTCAGTGTAGTAATTGGATTCCTTGCCCCAATAATATACATAACTTTTGTTACCAGTGCATTATTATTTTTTGAGAAAAATGCAAAAATAGTCACAAATTTAGGGGGTGTAGTACCCCTTAATAAAATCAAAATGTTTGCAATAAAAATTAATTTTCTAAAATTTTCTGAATTTGTCAAATAAGGAACTTTTTCACGATAAATTAAAATTTGTCATTTGTGCATGCGCTGACAAATTTTTCAACTAAGACAGTATGTATGGCCATATTTTGTTTGTTAAATGATGAATTAATTATACTTCATGTGCTTGGTGTACAAATAAAGTAAACTAACAAATTTATATTAGTCAAAACAAGAAATTTAACAGAGAATGTAATTAAATATTAAAATGTAACTTTTAGACATTTTATAAATGCTTGATATGACTAAACATTGATAAAATTACCTATAGGGCAAAATAATTATTTATTGTTGTTGGGTTTTATTAAGTGGGAGCATATGATAACAGAACAGAACAAGTTTTTGAAGAATCATTTTCTGAACGAGACATTTGTCTTACAAATAAGCAAATGAATAAAAAGTAAACTGACGAATCAAACAGAAAACATTACAAGAGCATATTTATAACTGTATATAGTATACATTTTAAATGAGAATCAAAATAAACCTTGAATGAATAAATTAACAATGTGAACTGCAAAAAGTTTATTCTTAATTAATATATCATTCTTCGGAAAAGGTAATTGGTATAAAAGTTTCATGTCCATCTGCTTTGATAACGATCAAAGCTGAAAAAAATCCCCTCATTTCAATATCTCCAATATCTTGAAATAATTAATTAAGAATGAGTTTTTAATTCTCATCTTTCTGATATCAGAAAATGAGCATGTAGTGTGGAATTTTAAGTGTTTATTTTTCATATGGGCAAGTTCTTTGACATTTGAATCTGAGACATTGGCACGATACATATAGGAATCAGCCTAGAAATCAATTCAAAATTATATTGTAGCCAAATTTAATTTGTCCATCAAAGTATGTTGTCCAACCTGCTTGGAATTTCACCTTTAGACACCAAAATGACACCTTAAAATTAAAATGCCCTGGGTATAAAAATGCAGGCAATTTTGTTTGAAAATGTTTACGATTTTGAACTCTAGAAAGCCGAGAATAGAAATAAACAACCAGGGCAATTATATTAATTAAATTATATTGTTATCTGTATGAAAATATCAATACAAAAAGTGAAGTGGTAATCAGTTTTGAGGTTAGAAGACGAATTATACTTAAGTAAAAAAAGACGACTCGTTATACTTGAACTTCAGTAAAAAGGGTTAATTCACATGTCAATATAAAACTTGAATTTGTTATGTGAAAATCTGTAACCAGGTGGAAAAAAACATGAAGCAAGGCCTATCCTGAGAAAAGCCCAGACTAAAGATCATTATCAAATTCTGCTCCATACACTGTCCACTGTGGTCCACAGCTTCTGTGCACAAACTTGTAGTGGTTTTACAGAACTATTCCACTGGGCCAAGGACACCCATCCTAAAAATAGGTTTTAGAATGTTAATGGTTTAATTTATGTGGCATTATATTTTTGCAATTATCTGTTCTTAAAACTGCAGCCATAATAGATTTCTTGTCACTTGAGGTCTATTAAAGTTGGCTATAAGAGTCTATCTGGTATTTGAATGAATGAATGTATAGCAAAATAAAAATCTGAAGAAACTGTCAAGAATTCTATCTATAAAAAATCCTTTTTTACAACAACAAAAAATTCGTAAATTTGGACAACAAAATAAAATTCAGGCAAAAATTCTCATTAGGGGCTGTACAATAATTATGAGCCAATGGGTTGGGGGGGGGGGGAATTTCCCCATGTTGGTCCAACTCAAAATGTGTCGGTTATTGTTGGAAATTTCAGCATGATAATATTTTAAGCAAACATGTTTTTTGCGTCTAACAGTTTTTATTATTTCTAAATTTCCACCATACTCAGAAAACAAGCCAATCTTCCACAGGGAATTTCTCCCGGGGGGTCACTCCCATTGTGGCCTGTACACCATCCGCGATAATGAAAACGCGTAAAAAGGGTAGTTTTTCGTGGGTAAGCACGATACGCGCGTAACGCGTTTAGGGTATCAAAAACACGAAATATTGGGAAAAAGGGTAGCAAAATTGCAATTGCTAATACGCGGAAATGAAATTTAGGGTATGAAATTTGATGCAAGGAATAAAATCCCTGTTTAGGGTGTAAAAACACCTGTTTAGGATATTGTTTTAGGCAAGGGTTAAATCCTTGTTTAGGGTGCTTTTCAAAAGTTGATTATCATGAATTGGTGTACAGGCCACAATGGGAGTGACCCCCCGGAATTTCTTCCTGTTTTAGACCTTCTCTGCTGGAATTCTAACAAAATGTAAATGTTTCCAACTGGAATTGAGGTAGAAGTGCAAATCTTCCACAGGGTATCCGACTGAAAGTTAAATTTTCCACCGATAATGTTTCCAACTGGAATTGAAGTCGACATGAAAATCTTCCACAGGGTATCTGACTGGAATGAAGTTTTTAGCTAGAATTCCACACAAAACATGTAAATGTTTCCAACTGGAATTGAGGTCAAAATGCAAATCTTCCATAGGGTATCCAGCTGGAATTGCGTTAAATTTGTAAATCTTCTACATGATTCAGCTGGAATTACAATGAAACGTGGGACTATTTCCAACCGGATTGTATATTTGGCCCAACTGGAATTTAGGTAGCATTGTAAATCTTCCACAGGGGGGGTGTGGATTTCAAATGGAATAGCCCATTACAGATTGATTGCATGTGTTAAAATCAAAGATGTAAGTACCTTTTTTAATTAGATGGCTTTTGGTCATCAAACCGATACACTTTGTGGAAGTGTTCAAAAATTGGAACAGTCTTTGTGATTAATTTGATTAAACAGAGATGTCCGGAATCCCAGTAGCCGGTGAACATGCTAGTTATTAATATTATAATTATTTGCTCATTTATATAGCACCTCTTCATTAGATCGAGGCGCTTTACAAGATAATACTAAATACACAATTTGAAAACACGAAAGAATATACAGAATAATTAGAGAATAAAGGTGTTGTTTTTAGCCGTTGGAGTGCATCTATCGTTCATATAACACGGGCGACATCATTATTTTAAGTAAAACAACGAGGCGGAGCCGAGTTGTTTTACGCCAAAAATAATGATGTCGCCCGTGTTATATGAGACGATAGATGCACGACAGCGGCTAAAAACAATACCTTTATTCTCATTCTTAAACACTTTAATTCAAATAAAAATATCGTATGTATTACTAATTTTAATCAAATTAAATTCTACATTTTACAAGGAATTACCTATGACTTAAAATCGATCAGTCCTGTTGTTGCAGTGCGCCTCTGATTGGTTCAAATAGCGAGTCCGCGTATCGCGCCGATGCACACGCGCTTACCCGTGTGATATCGTGTCATATCACACGGGTAAGAACCAATAAGATTGCAGGAACGTTCTCAAGTGTTTAAGAATATAAAATACAATGCAATGACATAGTAAAATTACAGATAAACATGATAAACAAAAACATCAATTCAATATTTATTGCTTATCATGTTCATATGTCATTTTGTAGTAGTGTAAGTTGTAGTGTAAGTTGTAGCTAGCGCTTAGAAACCTTTGTATTTTGCGCTTTAAAAATGTTGTTAATTATTATTATTATTATTATTATTACCGAAACAAGCATTAGTTACAACCATTATTACACCAAAGCAAAAATATTTAAAAATAATTATATGCAAAGAAAGCTACTCTTTGGGGAAAAGATGAGTTTTTGATGACTTTTTGAACACTTTTACGCTGGGAGCTTGACGGGTCTTAACGGGAATCGTTCAGCCTAAGTTTGTTTTTCAACATCCACGCTTTAACTTCAGCAATGCAATTTGTTAAGCGAGCTTGCGCAGCTTCCCTATCACCGGACACCTTAGGATCATAGCTCACATACAGCTGGGTGTCGTCAGCATAGATATGATATGCAACACTGAAGCGCTTAAAAATGCTGGTAACAGGCTTAGAGTAAGAGGTGAAGATCGGTGGGCCTGCAACTGAACCTTGTGGAACGCCATATTTAAGCTTATGTACAGAAGAGTAATTACCTGAGACACAAACTTTACTACTACGGTCTCTGAGATAAGAATCAAACCACTTTAAAACACAACCCTCGATACCATACTCATTTTGAAGTCTATTTACAAGAATGTTATGATCGATGGTATCGAAGGCTGCAGACATATCTAACAAAAACAAATGATATAATTCTATCACTACCGAGTTCATTAACAGTATCATTCTTAACCCGCAAAAGGGCAGTCTCAGTACTATGGCCTGACTTGTAAGCAGATTGGAATTCTTCAGTAAGATTTTCGGACTGAAGATGATCATTGAACCTTGAAACAGCTGGGTATTCAATAATTTTACCAAGTGTAGGAAGATTAGACACTGGACGGTAATGTTTTAACACGTCCGGGTTGAGGGTGGATTTAAGAAATAAAGGGTAATGCATTATCCTTTACACGAAAATAATGTGTCCGAGGCAGTAAAAACGTAAATAATGAGTGAGGCGCAGCCGAACCCATTTTTAAACGTTTTTACTGCCGAGGACACATTATTTGCGTGTAAAGGATAATGCTGCACCCTTTATTTCTATTCTATTACCACAAAATAGTGCGATTTAAAGAGTAAATATCACATTTTTGCCCAAATATTACAAGTTGTTTACCTCAAGGTGGAGCACCTATGCGTAGCCAAAGCGTAAGTGATAGCGATATTGCAGAACGCGTAACCAAGCGTAATGCTCTGCATAGAATGCGTAACGACGCTAATATACTGTATCGCGCTTTGCTGTGCGCTGTGATGCGAGAAGAACATAAAGTTCGTTGCCCTGGCCACTTTATTGCTAATTAATGGTCTTTCATGTGACGCGTTTCAACAAATCACAATGCGCGATTTTGAATAATGGGTCGTGGGGGTAATAGAATTCTTGATGAGAGGTGAAATAACTGCATCACGTAGGATGGAAGGGAAAGACCCAGCACTGAAAGAATTATTTATAAGTGAAACAACAAAAGGGGCAACGATGTCAGTACATTCCTTCAACAACCACGTGGGAAGCGGATCGAGAGAACTAGTTTTGCTGGGGATTTTGGATATGATTTTTTGAACCTCAGCTTCATTAACAGGGGGGAAAATATCAAACACATGAACATTATTGCACATATTATCAGTATATGATTTAACATGATTACTATTGCGCACATTATCAGTGTATTTACAGTTTCAGTAACATATTGATCATCAAGTTCAGACCTTATTTTTGACACTGTGTCCTCAAAATAACTGGTAAAGCACCATTTGAGCTACCAGTATTTAGAAGTGTATTTACAGTCCGATACATTGTCTTGTTACACCACCCTGTTACACCACCCTGTACCACCGGGAACTTTTTTACACCTCAGTGACTACATCAAGACAGTGAGACCTGCTATAATTGCGCAGTGCCTTTAACTGGAGATCCTGGAGAGGCAGGATTCGATTGGCTGGTATGTCGTTTAAAACAAGCACCAAAAATTAATTTCTTAAAACACTGTCGATAACCACGATTGGTTAAAAGATAAATAAGTGGATTGACAGAGGCATTTATAAGTACAAAAGTATAACTGATATCGTCCAGAATAATATACCCACGAATATCAAGAAGTTTAACTTCAAAAGAGGATGATATTTTCGTAACCAAATGTGCCATAAAAATGGAATAACAAGAAAAGTATGCTAAACCGTTAGCTACAACCATGAAAGATATTTGTCGAATATTTCTTTCCATCGCCGTAGACATTTGTAATGCGCGATTTTGTTTTCGTACATGCAGTGTTTTTAAGACCTTTCCGTACATGTAAAAATTGATAATAACTATGACGAAAATTCCAACAAAGTAGCCCAAATCACAGATCTGATGGTATATATCGTAACGAAAATTATATTGGCCTTCCTTCAGCTTAACAAAGCGTGGATGATACGCATATTGATTGTTCATCGGCCACAAAATACATACATCTGTAAAATTAATAGCATATCGTATTGATGTACTTGCAACAATCCCTGTACTGACGAAAAGTAAGAAAGATACAATTTTTAGTGTTTGTTTGGTTCCCTTCATTACCCGATGTTTAATAGGATGGCATATTGCAAAAAATCTCTCTGTAGAAACAAGAGTTATAAGGCATAAAGACATGATGAAGCAAACCCAAGTTAGAATTGAACCTATCACTGACAGTACGTAGTTATCACCAGAACGAAGTAGATTTGTAAAGACATCGGGAAAGAAATCGATCGCACAACCTGTAACCGACATGACATCTGTACAGGCTAAGCACGCTAATAGGATGAATGTAGGTGTTTGCAGGATAGTTACTTTTATGACAGTCCAGATGAAAAGTATGTTACCCATGACACTCAAAAGCATGATAGAAGGCCAGACAACCTGGAATAAGATCCATTCATTGGTTAGATAAACGTAAGGCAGTGCAGTTGATGAGTTCCTTAAGTCAATAGTGTTTGAGTTCGAACATGTTGTATTCATTTTTATTGTTATTATTATTACCTGCCCCAATTCAGTAAGTTCAACTGGCACCTTCAGATAACATGAATTAGTTTTCTAGGATAGGGTTCGGATTGGGATGATTATGCATAGGATTGGATTTAAAGAATTAGGGTACATTTGTTGCATCTTGCTTTGTAGCTGAGGGATAGGGTGTGGGAAAAGAGCTAGGATATTATGTTTCCTTTAAAGTATGCTAATATTACATTAATGGCATTACATACACCTTTGATATCTTTACTGACCAACGGAATTCTTCGCCTGCCCTATGACCAGTTAACTAGTTGGTCCTTTAGGTACAAGGCTAAGATGTGAAGTCATTTACATCAGATGACTCTGTTGAGTTCAGATTTCCAGAAAATGGCGTTTGCTTGAGGCAATGTTCACAGTATTTGATAACAACAGGTATCATGCTGGAAGTTATTTAGGCCAGTGTATATAGTCGAATGAGTTATTACCCAATCCTTCAGCTTAACACGTTAGTAAAATACGACAAGTTGTGTAGGGGATCTGTCACGTAAATGAAATCACTTAAGACTCAATGCAATCGCGTTATTAGACTGCACTTAATATAAGTAGAGATATGCTCTGCTGACCACATGTACTCTGGCTTATTGTAAGTTGTTTTAAAGCCAAATTTGGTTATGTATACAGTTGTAACGAAACATGCCGGTTATGAAAATGGTTTTGAAATCTGTCGATCAATTTCCACTATGTTCAGTTAAGTTGACACAATGCCGTCCTAGTTTGAGGATTCAGTGGTCACGAGTTGCACATTACGTTTGAAAATCTAGCATATTCTAATAGGCATTCCGTGGACAAAATCCTCGCTCGAATGAGAACTAACACAGCAAGTGGTTAAAGGTTCAATGCCATTGGCGACGAAAGTAGAGACAACAAATATCAGCGTTGCAAGTGTCAGTGCAGAATTCCACAAACTTAATATTTTTGGTTACGGTAATTGCCGAAGTGTAACTTTTGTAGAAAGACTCAAATGTTAGTAAGCCTCCAGTGTCGGGTGTCTTCCATTGACGCAATGATTGCTAAAATGAGAAAAGTGATTAAAACCTGCAGGTAAAGTTTAAACTGTAATTCAACGCAAAATTATTGAGAACTAACCTCAATATTTCGATTAAAATCTGTTAGCTCGTGGTTACAAAATAGTAAAACTGTGATTGTTTCATTGTAAAATGTTTAACACGAATTCATCGACCATAGAGTTGAAAATCATAAGTTGAAAAAGGTTATTAGGTTGAACATAAACACTCTGGTGGCAAAACTTTTCAGCCAAGGCAATAAACGTTTAAATTTTTTAAATTCATGATTCGTGTGTGTTTTTTGTTCGTATCCTAGGACATGTAGGAAGTTGTCAACCGTTGATTGATCGAGTACCCGAACGTGTTCCAAAAACCAAAGTCTCGTTCAATGGGATTTTGTGTTGTCACTTTATTACCTGGCTTTATTAAAACGATAATTCGTGTTTCTCCTTATCCATTACAGGGTAATACACAGAAAAAATTAGCAAAATATTAAAATTGTATTGCCCTGATTCGTGTGTCTCATTAACCATCAAAGAACAGGATTACAAGGTCAGTCGCTTGTGAAGAGAAATGGGGTTGAATGGAATTGACCAATAGACGTAATCGTTCTTTCTACAGCAGGACAGTACAATTATAGTTAGGTGACCACTCTCTGGCTAGTAAGGTTTGACGATTGATTCGACTTCCTATCACATTCACATTGTCCCTTTTAGTTTCGTACCAAACTGTTCATCCCTTGATATTAAAGAGATACCTTTCAGAATTCAGAGGTACCGGGTTTGACCCTGGTCAGACTAGACCATTAACTAATTGATTTTGAAGAAATAGAAAGAGTGTAAGTCCGAGATATTTGATGCCAAAACGATGTTGATTTGGAAGATTAGCCACACGACGATCCCTGTCAACTCAATTGATCGAACCATCAATTGAAGACTGTAGTGGAAAAAGAGCTCAACCACCTTAATAACCGTTTTGAGATATAGGCCATCAAACATTTATAAATTCCATAACTCCAGAACACGTTATAGTTTGAAGTTCATATTTGGTATGAGTTGTTATGTTAATGAGATGATAACTTGTAAGATCCCTTTTACCGGCACGCCGCCGTCAGCTCCCAAGGATCCGTCATCTTCGAGTTCCGGGGAGCATATCACCACAAGTTGGTGATGTGCCCGGGCATTAAACTGAAGCCTTTTAAAGTAAATCATTATATAGAATATTATTACTGTAATACAAATATTGTTGCCATATATTTCAGCCTCTTCCACGAGCAGTTTTGTGGTTTGGGCAAACCAATGACACAGTTTGTATTCGAAAGCCCAAGGTGACTCCAAGATTAAAGAACACAAACAAAATTCTATGCATTGGTATATATATTTGAACTTTATTTGCAACTTGTAAGACCATAGATGATAAAAAACAAACAATATTTATTATACACAAACATCAAATATTAAAACAATGTACGAAACTTTTAACTGTAAACCCAGGAAACACAAAACGTTTTCGACATCATTCGCAAAAGGTTGTCAGAAAACGTTTAAATGTCGGGTATATAAAGGGTATATTAAGAGTATAAAACGTTTTCATAACCTTAAAAAACATTTTATGATAATCTACTGCTCAACAAACAAAAGTGTTTTACAGAAAACGTTTAAATGTTGGGTTATATAAAGGGTATAAAAACGTTTTAATAACATTCCAAAAACTTTCTTGAAAACTTGATACAAAACATTCTAAACAGAATGTTATTTTAGGGTTGAAAAAATATTTTGCGAAAAATGTTTGCCCAAAATATTTTCAATAACGTTTTAAAAACGTGTTCATGACCTATGTATAACCCGACAGTTAAATGTTATTAAAAGGTTTTGAAAAAACATTTTAAGAACATTTCTGTGTTTGCTGGGTTCAAACAGTTTAACATAACGTTATTTAAGTATTGACACAATATTTGGCAATAATGTTTGTAAAAATAGTTTACAATAACGTTTTGTGAAAACATTTAAAAATATTGTTGTAGTGTGTTTTCATACAAAACGTTTTAAAACGTTATCATTATCTTTGTATAACCCGACATTTTAATGTTATTAAAACGGTTTTACCTAAACCAAAAGCCAAAATATAACTGATTTAAAACGTTTTTAAAACGTTTTTGTGTTTGCTGGGAATCATCTTCTTCCATATCAAACTGTATGTTTTGGCGACATAGAGTTTCAACGACGTAAATTGTCCAATGGTCGGGGTCTTCATTGAGAGCCCCATTGTTTGCAACATTGATCACTGATGATAAATATACATGCTCTCTGACAATAATAATATGGTTATAACATTTAATGAAACATTATAAAAGAGGCAACTGCATCTACGACGATGAACCTACAATGAGCGCGCGCACTGTACTGTATCAATGGTCCAGCATCTCTGTCTGTTGACATGGTTAAGAGGTTAAGAATTTGTACGTTAATGGTACCATTCGTACTTCTGCACATACAGAGAACTAGCTAAATTTAATTTTGAAATGGTTTAACTGGAAAGTATGTTGGATGACTATTTGCTATAATCATCTAGAAGATTATTCAGGCCTATTTAAAACAACTTTACTGTGAAACACACTACAAAATGTACAGTGGATGAATGATGAATGATTGCAGTTGGTGTATAATTTAAAAAAATGTTGAAACATTTCAAGAGAGGTTCTCGACTCTCTGCCATGCCGTCAGGTTTATTGTACGAGCAATGACTGAGACTGAGAGGGAGAGTGTCGAACGGTGCTATGTAATGTCATTATAACGTAACTTGTATATCGTTCTGATGCAATCCGCTATATGTCATGCGACAACTACATTCGAACCTAAAGGTCCGTATGCACACAAGATTTAGACCGGGTCTAAAGATAGACCTGATCTAAGTGGAATTGAATATATCTCAGGAGAAAGGACATTTTCCTTTGCTAAAGTTATTTTGTATTATTTTTTAACTTTGCATTAAAATCTTTAGAATTTGTTAGCTACTATTGGAGGGAAATAATAGTAAATGACCATTCCGGATGGAACTAAATTCCACTTAGACCAGGTCTAACTTTAGACCTGATCTAACTCTTTTGTGCATACGGACGGACGTGTCAATATGTTAAGGTCGCCGATTCGAATCCAGATTAGTGTACACGTGCGACAGCTTGTCTAGCGAAAGATAGAACAAGTTTTCCATACCAAAAAAAAGCCTTAAAATAAAAGTCACAATCATTACCGGTGATATATTGTTCAGGCCAAATATCCAATAGTAGCACCCGAATTACCAAGCATCTGCATAAACAAAATAAGAGAAGCCGGCTGTTGTTTGGAAAGAATTTAGTGTCAAGGGGGTGTAGCCCTACACATATTAGCCTTTTCGAAGCATGGCGTACATAATATGAGGACAGTATTCAATATGGATAAAACCCGCCAAATACAAAAGCCTTTAACCATTTCGTGCAGCGCCATCCTATTGTGTCCGCCATACCTCTAAAAGGCTCATTGGTGTTCCCCTTCGTGCATGATGTTGAAAAGTGTAATTCTCAATCAACTATGTATCCTTTGCCTTATTTTGACATCGTTCACGTGTATGTCTTCCACAGTTATTAAGAATTCAAATTGATAAGAGATGTATAATACCTTTTATTTTCTTTCAAATGCCTAACCCTCTCATGTGTCTACCTTTGACTAATCATAATTTGCAGTAATTATGACCTGCTATATTTGTGAAGCAACTACAACAGGACGCGATGTAGCTTTCGATTGGTCCGGATGCTGTCGTTTCAAACAAACACCCAAAACCGATTTCATAAAAGACTGTCGATAACGCTGATTGGTTAAAAGATAAATAAATGGATTAACAGATGCATTTATAAATGTAAAAGTATAAAATATATCTTCAAAAATAATATTCCCACGAATATCAAGTAAGGTAAATTCTGAAGAGGATGCAATATTCGTAACGAAATGTATCATAAGTAGTGAATAACAACAAAGGAATGTTAAACCATTAGCTATAACCATTATGGATAATTGATGAATGTTTCTTTCCAGTGCTGTAGACATTTGTAATTCGCGATTTTGTTTTCGTTCTTGAAGCGTTTTTAAGACCTTTACATACATGTAACAATTGATTATATACATAATAAAGGTTCCAGCAAGGTAGGAAATGTCGCTGATTTGATAATATATGCCATGCCGAAAATAATGAAACTTCAGCAGTTTAACAAAGCGTGGATGATAAGTAAATTGATGGTTTGACGGCCACAAAATACACATAATTTGTGTAAAATCAATAGACTGTCTTACGGATATACTGGCTATCCCGCCACTGACAAAAAGGAAGAAGCATATAAATTTTAGTGCTTGTTTTGTTCCCTTCAATACCCGATGTTTAATAGGATGGCATATTGCAAGAAATCGTTCTGTGGAAACAAGCGTAATGAGCCACAAAGACAGTGTGTAGCAAAACCAAGTTAGAACTGAGCCGATCGCTGATTGTATGTACTTATCTCCGTAACGAAGTGGACTTGTAAACACAACTGGAAAGAAGCTAATAGCACAGCCTAGAAGAGTGAGGACATCTGTACAGGCTAAACCAGCTAAAAGGGTGAATGTAGATGTATGTAGAAAAGATACTTTTATGACTGTCCAGATAAAAAGTATGTTACCTGTGAAACCCGCTAGGATGATACAAGGCCAGATAATCTGGAATAAGATCCATTCATTGGGTAAATAAACGTATGGCAGTAAAGTTGTCGAGTTCCTCAAATCAATTGTGTTTGAGTCTATACATGTTGAATTCATCATCATCGTCATGGTGTTTTTCCTATGTCGGATTAGATATGATTAAGTTTCTCTGCTTCTTAGAGTATGTATGGCAGATTATGGGTTGATTAAGTTCATGTATGTGTAAACTATAGAGTGGATACAAATTTATTCAATGATTTATTCAACGACAATATTCAAAGGCATTTTTCCTGCTGATCTGAACCTGTTTCAAAAGATAATTAACGTTGGAAATTTTAAATCGATGCTATTTTTTCTTAGTTGAGTGTCATCGAATATCTTCAAGAGCGCAAAACTGAAATGAAATATGATTGGTAATAAAGTATTTGACATATAGTTGTTCCTTGAACTAAATACTCGATAGAAATATAAACAGAGTGGTTTGCAGTTCTAAATGTGAAATAGGTATTGCACTAGTCAATATTTTACCTTAGAGATAAATGACTCTTGATTCTCCTGGTTGTTAGAATCATCGAGTTCCAAAATGAACATTGCAGATAATTGATTTACATTACACTCATTGTTGCCTGTTGCCGTTGTGTTTTGTGATTCCAACAATCACTTCGTTCATGACAAGATGGTACATTTAGAATTAGAATTGGACAGATGAACCATGAGAGGTCTCAGCGTACTTCGTAGGGACCATTCTGTTTGGAAAAGAGTAGGATGTTAACCCCTGGTTGTCCCAATCCGTCCCATTGATATTCACAATGTAATCACAGTACTGACATAAGCCGAGCCGAGTGGTTTGATTCTGATGTCTACTAAACAGCAACAACATGAGTGCTTTCTAGCGGATTTGTGCGCTGTATAATGTACCCTATAATTATCAGTAACATTACCTTAATCAGAATCTGATATTGACATGCTTTATGTAAGAGAAAAATATCAACTTGTTATATTGAACAATCAGATACACGAATTCATCGACCGTTATTATGGTAATTATGAAAATGAGGGTGAGTGGAAAATTCAGTGATTCGTGTGTGTCTTTAATCTGCAATTTTTTTAATGCAATTGAAAGCGTAGTCCATTATATTTGTCTCGTGCATATTTTACAATTATTGAATTAATGCTTTTGAAACAGATGAATGGAGGAAACTGATACAAGACATACTCTTTATTTTCTTTCACTCCTTTCAATCTGATGAATATTACACACGTAAGTTTCTAAACATGTCATTTCGTTGGCTGTATAACATAGTGGCGTATAGAAGGGCACAGCGAACAAACAACTTTTCGAGAAAATCGGGTTTGAAGAAATGGCAATATAAAATCGAGTTGTGTAAATCAGATTTTCATTATATTTAGTAATTGATGTGGAAATAATTCTGTAGTAAAGTAGATTTTATCTTTATATAACTTTCAAAAGCTATGGAAAACATGCTAAACGCAATACCCTAACCTAACGTCAACCTAACGCCACCTCGGTCGCCGTGTATTCTCTATAACGTTACTTTTCGTCGGTAAAGTGGCGTCACTGTGGAATGTGGTGAGGTGAACGCCACTATGACATGTAATGTTTTTAATTTTTGCTCACTGTTATAAAATGTGTATAAAAGTGGCTATTTCACTTTGTTATTAAACGCCAAATTTAATTAATTAATTAGCTATTTTTGACTACTGAAAGTTAGCAAAATGAAAGAGAATGTCATTAAAAACACATGTGCCAATTTTCAAAAAAAATACCAACACATTATTATATATACATGTATTAGAAAACTGTATTGTTTACTTCGGCAGTTCAGGAAGTTACTTTGTGAAATAAAACGCAGACTTTACACTGAAAAAACCCATACTTTTATAAAATTTTGTACACATTGCGATTTTCTTCGTAAAATCTTCATTATGCATTGAGCTTTTACATGGACAATTACAGGAATCGGACAGTATACTAAATTCCATTCAAAATATGCATGTTCAAAAACTTCTTTTTTTACCCTTTAGATTAAACAACTACAACAAGCTTTTCATTGCCAATGTTCAGAGGATAAAAGGATTCTGGGTCAAGAAAAGGAAACTGGGTTTTAAGACTTCATTATTTATTAAACAGTTGTGTACGTTCTGTATAATACATTAGAGAGATTGCGATTTCCAAACGCCGTGATCGGACGCGCGCCGGGGACGCACACGTCGATCTATTCAAAACCAGTTAAAATGCACAGAATATGTCCATTGTCCATTTCTAAATAATATGTTAAAGACAGTCAATGATAATGAACAACAAGGAAAGTCTAACTATTATTATGATTGTTTTTGTTTGTAAGAAATCATTATAATAAAGCTACAGCGATGTGTGAAAATTTGACTTAATTTAGACGCGAGGTTCATACGAAGAGATTTTCCATTGAAATGTGTGTGCTACTTTCCGTATAAAAATGACATTGCGATTTCACATATTGGACTCCAACGTCGTATAAAACGCACGTGCCACATTGAAATATGCTGATTTTTACCGCATGTCGAGGTTCATGCAATGCGTCTAATTTTCACCACGAAAAAGTATCATTTTGAAAATAAAGTCATGATATATGCATGTAGTAATCTGCAGAGATATTAGGTTTTTTGTAATAGTAATATTCGGGAAGTACTGAAAAACAATCAATTCTAAGGGGCATGTTAAGCATGTTCTAAAATCAAATGAAGCTAACTTTTCGTTATTACATAGATCACCGTCAAAAAAACATGTAAATGCCCTCCAGAGTATACTAGATTTTTATTTCAAACATTTGGCCGCAAGACAATGCAAGAGGGCCAAAAGATGTATCCAAAATCGTTGGTTGACCATATACAGCTAATAAATGTTTAAACGTGCGTGTTGACGTACGTATAAACGCACGGTCCACGTGTTGCATATCGAACATTCGCAATCTCTCTATTGTCATTGATTGTTGGCGTATCAAAATTAAATCATGACTAAGCACCACTTGTGGCTAGTATAAAATAGTTATAATTATTTTTAATGTAATCCTTGTTTCACTATTTTGAACGAGATTATCGTATACTAAAAAAACAAACTACGAGAAACATTACAGAAAATATAGTTTATTATTTTGCTGTCAGTGATATTTTAAGAAGCTTCTTTTGCTGTACATACGTGCGATCAGGCAAAACCAGTCGGAACTCGGAAATATGAAACTTTTAGTTTCTTATAGGATAGTAAAAAGCATTTACAAAGCTGAACTTTCCAGAAAACTCCACTAAAATTGAACAACCAGTTCCAAAGATATAAGCAATTAAAGAGTTTCCAAAACAACTGAAAACAAATAATTTCCTTTGTTTGGCTATAATCTCAAAATCAATATTTCCGAGTTCCGACTGATTTTGCTTGATCGCATCACAAATAACAACAAGGGTGTTCGACGAAAATCTCAAAATGGTCAGCCACGTAAATGACATTAAATGAGTTATTACCCAATCCTTCAGCTTAACACGTTAGTAAAATACGACAAGTTGTGTAGGGGATCTGTCACGTAAATGAAATCACTTAAGACTCAATGCAATCGCGTTATTAGACTGCACTTATGCTCTGCTGACCACATGTACTCTGGCTTATTGTAAGTTGTTTTAAAGCCAAATTTGGTTATGTATACAGTTGTAACGAAACATGCCGGTTATGAAAATGGTTTTGAAATCTGTCGATCAATTTCCACTATGTTCAGTTAAGTTGACACAATGCCGTCCTAGTTTGAGGATTCAGTGGTCACGAGTTGCACATTACGTTTGAAAATCTAGCATATTCTAATAGGCATTCCGTGGACAAAATCCTCGCTCGAATGAGAACTAACACAGCAAGTGGTTAAAGGTTCAATGCCATTGGCGACGAAAGTAGAGACAACAAATATCAGCGTTGCAAGTGTCAGTGCAGAATTCCACAAACTTAATATTTTTGGTTACGGTAATTGCCGAAGTGTAACTTTTGTAGAAAGACTCAAATGTTAGTAAGCCTCCAGTGTCGGGTGTCTTCCATTGACGCAATGATTGCTAAAATGAGAAAAGTGATTAAAACCTGCAGGTAAAGTTTAAACTGTAATTCAACGCAAAATTATTGAGAACTAACCTCAATATTTCGATTAAAATCTGTTAGCTCGTGGTTACAAAATAGTAAAACTGTGATTGTTTCATTGTAAAATGTTTAACACGAATTCATCGACCATAGAGTTGAAAATCATAAGTTGAAAAAGGTTATTAGGTTGAACATAAACACTCTGGTGGCAAAACTTTTCAGCCAAGGCAATAAACGTTTAAATTTGTTAAATTCATGATTCGTGTGTGTTTTTTGTTCGTATCCTAGGACATGTAGGAAGTTGTCAACCGTTGATTGATCGAGTACCCGAACGTGTTCCAAAAACCAAAGTCTCGTTCAATGGGATTTTTGTGTTGTCACTTTATTACCTGGCTTTATTAAAACGATAATTCGTGTTTCTCCTTATCCATTACAGGGTAATACACAGAAAAAATTAGCAAAATATTAAAATTGTATTGCCCTGATTCGTGTGTCTCATTAACCATCAAAGAACAGGATTACAAGGTCAGTCGCTTGTGAAGAGAAATGGGGGTTGAATGGAATTGACCAATAGACGTAATCGTTCTTTCTACAGCAGGACAGTACAATTATAGTTAGGTGACCACTCTCTGGCTAGTAAGGTTTGACGATTGATTCGACTTCCTATCACATTCACATTGTCCCTTTTAGTTTCGTACCAAACTGTTCATCCCTTGATATTAAAGAGATACCTTTCAGAATTCAGAGGTACCGGGTTTGACCCTGGTCAGACTAGACCATTAACTAATTGATTTTGAAGAAATAGAAAGAGTGTAAGTCCGAGATATTTGATGCCAAAACGATGTTGATTTGGAAGATTAGCCACACGACGACCCTGTCAACTCAATTGATCGAACCATCAATTGAAGACTGTAGTGGAAAAAGAGCTCAACCACCTTAATAACCGTTTTGAGATATAGGCCATCAAACATTTATAAATTCCATAACTCCAGAACACGTTATAGTTTGAAGTTCATATTTGGTATGAGTTGTTATGTTAATGAGATGATAACTTGTAAGATCCCTTTTTACCGGCACGCCGCCGTCAGCTCCCAAGGATCCGTCATCTTCGAGTTCCGGGGGAGCATATCACCACAAGTTGGTGATGTGCCCGGGCATTAAACTGAAGCCTTTTAAAGTAAATCATTATATAGAATATTATTACTTAATACAAATATTGTTGCCATATATTTCAGCCTCTTCCACGAGCAGTTTTGTGGTTTGGGCAAACCAATGACACAGTTTGTATTCGAAAGCCCAAGGTGACTCCAAGATTAAAGAACACAAACAAAATTCTATGCATTGGTATATATATTTGAACTTTATTTGCAACTTGTAAGACCATAGATGATAAAAAACAAACAATATTTATTATACACAAACATCAAATATTAAAACAATGTACGAAACTTTTAACTGTAAACCCAGGAAACACAAAACGTTTTCGACATCATTCGCAAAAGGTTGTCAGAAAACGTTTAAATGTCGGGTATATAAAGGGTATATTAAGAGTATAAAACGTTTTCATAACCTTAAAAACATTTTATATGATAATCTACTGCTCAGCAAACAAAAGTGTTTTACAGAAAACGTTTAAATGTTGGGTTATATAAAGGGTATAAAAACGTTTTAATAACATTCCAAAAACTTTCTTGAAAACTTGATACAAAACATTCTAAACAGAATGTTATTTTAGGTTGAAAAATATTTTGCGAAAAATGTTTGCCCAAAATATTTTCAATAACGTTTTAAAAACGTGTTCATGACCTATGTATAACCCGACAGTTAAATGTTATTAAAAGGTTTTGAAAAAACATTTTAAGAACATTTCTGTGTTTGCTGGGTTCAAACATTTTAACATAACGTTATTTAAGTATTGACACAATATTTGGCAATAATGTTTGTAAAAATAGTTTACAATAACGTTTTGTGAAAACATTTAAAAATATTGTTGTAGTGTGTTTTCATACAAAACGTTTTAAAACGTTATCATTATCTTTGTATAACCCGACATTTTAATGTTATTAAAACGGTTTTACCTAAACCAAAAGCCAAAATATAACTGATTTAAAACGTTTTTAAAACGTTTTTGTGTTTGCTGGGAATCATCTTCTTCCATATCAAACTGTATGTTTTGGCGACATAGAGTTTCAACGACGTAAATTGTCCAATGGTCGGGGTCTTCATTGAGAGCCCCATTGTTTGCAACATTGATCACTGATGATAAATATACATGCTCTCTGACAATAATAATATGGTTATAACATTTAATGAAACATTATAAAAGAGGCAACTGCATCTACGACGATGAACCTTCAATGAGCGCGCGCACTGTACTGTATCAATGGTCCAGCATCTCTGTCTGTTGACATGGTTAAGAGGTTAAGAATTTGTACGTTAATGGTACCATTCGTACTTCTGCACATACAGAGAACTAGCTAAATTTAATTTTGAAATGGTTTAACTGGAAAGTATGTTGGATGACTATTTGCTATAATCATCTAGAAGATTATTCAGGCCTATTTAAAACAACTTTACTGTGAAACACACTACAAAATGTACAGTGGATGAATGATGAATGATTGCAGTTGGTGTATAATTTAAAAAAATGTTGAAACATTTCAAGAGAGGTTCTCGACTCTTTGCCATGCCGTCAGGTTTATTGTACGAGCAATGACTGAGACTGAGAGGGAGAGTGTCGAACGGTGCTATGTAATGTCATTATAACGTAACTTGTATATCGTTCTGATGCAATCCGCTATATGTCATGCGACAACTACATTCGAACCTAAAGGTCCGTATGCACAAAAGATTTAGACCGGGTCTAAAGATAGACCTGATCTAAGTGGAATTGAATATATCTCAGGAGAAAGGACATTTTCCTTTGCTAAAGTTATTTTGTATTATTTTTTAACTTTGCATTAAAATCTTTAGAATTTGTTAGCTACTAGGAAGGAAATGAGAGGTAAGGACCATTCCGGATGGAACTAAATTCCACTTAGACCAGGTCTAACTTTAGACCTGATCTAACTCTTTTGTGCATACGGACGGACGTGTCAATATGTTAAGGTCGCCGATTCGAATCCAGATTAGTGTACACGTGCGACAGCTTGTCTAGCGAAAGATAGAACAAGTTTTCCATACCAAAAAAAAGCCTTAAAATAAAAGTCACAATCATTACCGGTGATATATTGTTCAGGCCAAATATCCAATAGCAGCACCCGAATTACCAAGCATCCGCATAAACAAAATAAGAGAAGCCGGCTGTTGTTTGGAAAGAATTTAGTGTCAAGGGGGTGTAGCCCTACACATATTAGCCTTTTCGAAGCATGGCGTACATAATATGAGGACAGTATTCAATATGGATAAAACCCGCCAAATACAAAAGCCTTTAACCATTTCGTGCAGCGCCATCCTATTGTGTCCGCCATACCTCTAAAAGGCTCATTGGTGTTCCCCTTCGTGCATGATGTTGAAAAGTGTAATTCTCAATCAACTATGTATCCTTTGCCTTATTTTGACATCGTTCACGTGTATGTCTTCCACAGTTATTAAGAATTCAAATTGATAAGAGATGTATAATACCTTTTTATTTTCTTTCAAATGCCTAACCCTCTCATGTGTCTACCTTTGACTAATCATAATTTGCAGTAATTATGACCTGCTATATTTGTGAAGCAACTACAACAGGACGAGATGTAGCTTTCGATTGGTCCGGATGCTGTCGTTTCAAACAAACACCCAAAACCGATTTCATAAAAGACTGTCGATAACGCTGATTGGTTAAAAGATAAATAAATGGATTAACAGATGCATTTATAAATGTAAAAGTATAAAATATATCTTCAAAAATAATATTCCCACGAATATCAAGTAAGGTAAATTCTGAAGAGGATGCAATATTCGTAACGAAATGTATCATAAGTAGTGAATAACAACAAAGGAATGTTAAACCATTAGCTATAACCATTATGGATAATTGATGAATGTTTCTTTCCAGTGCTGTAGACATTTGTAATTCGCGATTTTGTTTTCGTTCTTGAAGCGTTTTTAAGACCTTTACATACATGTAACAATTGATTATATACATAATAAAGGTTCCAGCAAGGTAGGAAATGTCGCTGATTTGATAATATATGCCATGCCGAAAATAATGAAACTTCAGCAGTTTAACAAAGCGTGGATGATAAGTAAATTGATGGTTTGACGGCCACAAAATACACATAATTTGTGTAAAATCAATAGACTGTCTTACGGATATACTGGCTATCCCGCCACTGACAAAAAGGAAGAAGCATATAAATTTTAGTGCTTGTTTTGTTCCCTTCAATACCCGATGTTTAATAGGATGGCATATTGCAAGAAATCGTTCTGTGGAAACAAGCGTAATGAGCCACAAAGACAGTGTGTAGCAAAACCAAGTTAGAACTGAGCCGATCGCTGATTGTATGTACTTATCTCCGTAACGAAGTGGACTTGTAAACACAACTGGAAAGAAGCTAATAGCACAGCCTAGAAGAGTGAGGACATCTGTACAGGCTAAACCAGCTAAAAGGGTGAATGTAGATGTATGTAGAAAAGATACTTTTATGACTGTCCAGATAAAAAGTATGTTACCTGTGAAACCCGCTAGGATGATACAAGGCCAGATAATCTGGAATAAGATCCATTCATTGGGTAAATAAACGTATGGCAGTAAAGTTGTCGAGTTCCTCAAATCAATTGTGTTTGAGTCTATACATGTTGAATTCATCATCATCGTCATGGTGTTTTTCCTATGTCGGATTAGATATGATTAAGTTTCTCTGCTTCTTAGAGTATGTATGGCAGATTATGGGTTGATTAAGTTCATGTATGTGTAAACTATAGAGTGGATACAAATTTATTCAATGATTTATTCAACGACAATATTCAAAGGCATTTTTCCTGCTGATCTGAACCTGTTTCAAAATATAATTAACGTTGGAAATTTTAAATCGATGCTATTTTTTCTTAGATGAGTGTCGTCGAATATCTTCAAGAGCGCAAAACTGAAATGAAAATTATAATTGGTAATAAAGTATTTGATAGTTGTTCCTTGAACTAAGTACTCGATAGAAATATAAACAGAGTGGTTTGCAGTTCTAAATGTGAAATAGAACATCAAAAAGTATTCATTTCCGGCGACACAAAAGCAGAAGTCTGTATTCTCTTGGTCGGGCTGACGTCACAAAGGGGAAATAGCCGTGTAAAACCAGTGTACGCATGTGCAGTTCCCCTTTCTCGAGCAGGTTGCTATGCGCGCGCTTGTGCAAAGGAGACGAAGGGGACAATGTTCCCGGATGTCCGACCGAGTGAATTGCACACGTCAATATTTTACCTTACAGATAAATGACTCTTGATTCTCCTGGTTGTTAGAATCTTATATCCATTGAGTGCCAAAATGTACAGAGCAGATAACTGATTTACCTAACACTCATTGTTGCCTGTTGCTGTTGTGTTTTAACACGCTGGAGAAGATTCCAACAATCACTTCGTTCATGGTGCATTTAGAATTAGAATTGGACAAATGAACCATGGGAGGTCTCGGCGTCCTTCGGAGGGACCATTCTGTTTGGAAAAGAGTAGGGTGTTAACCCCTGGTTGCTGTCCCAATCCGTCCCATTGACATTCACAATGTAATCACAGTACTGACATAACCCGAGCCGAGTGATTTGATTCTGATGTCTACTAAACAGCAACAACTCTAAAATGTACCCTATGATTATCAGTAACATTACATTAGAATCTGATATTGACATGTTTATGTTAGAGAAAAATATCAACCATGATTGTCATATTGAAAATCAGAAAAACGAATTCATCGACCGTAATATTTTGTAATTATGAATATGAGTAAACAGCTATTCAGGTTAGTGGAATATTCAGTGATTCGTGTGTGTCTTTAATCTGCAATTTTTTAATGCAATTGAAAGCGTAGTCGGTTATGATGAGGCACTGAGTATAAAGGAGATGGAGGAGAAAAACAGTTTTCTGTTTTATTTCAAATTATGCTTCGGGATCACTGCTGGTATCTATCACGGACCATTATATTTGTCTCATACATTACAATTATTGAATTAAAATAATGCTTTTGATGAATGGAGGAAACTGATGCAAGACATACCCCTTATTTCTTTTCACTCCTTTCAATCTGAATATGACCACACGTAATATTTTGAACCTCTCATTTTGTTGGCTGTATTCTATAGTGGCGTATAGTAGGACACAGCGAATAAACAACTTTTCGAGAAAATCGGGTTTGAAGAAATCGCGTTGTGTAAGTCAGATATTCATTATAATCATTTTGTAAAAGAAATAAAGGCCCATAATTATTACTGGTAAACTGAAAACAATAAGTACACAACTATACGTCACTATGGAAAACACGCAAAATGCAACACCCTTAAACCTAACGCCAACCTAACGCCACCTCGGTCACGTGCATTCCCTATGACGTTACTTTTCGTCGGCGTTATTCCATAGTGGCGTTTCGGTCCGATTACGTCACTATAGAATGTAGTGAGTGAACGCCACTATAACATGCAATGTCATTTTTGCCTATATTTCTTAGTTTGTTCACTCTTATAAAATGTGTATAAAAGTTCTATATGGTCAACACGCCACTAAATTGTGTGGAAAACACACAATTTCACTTTGTAACTATACGCCAAATATAATTAATTAGCTAATTTGACTGCTTAAACTTAGCAAAATGAAAGAGAACGTCATTAAAAACATATGTGTCAATTTTCAAAAAAATAACAACACATTTATATAATAGATCTTGTGTATTGTTTACCTCGGCAGTTTAGAAAGTTACTTTGTAAAATAAAACGTAGACTAAACTAAAAACCCACACTTTTATAGAATTTTGTACACATTACGATTTTCTTCGTAAATCTTCATTATGCAAAATAATATTGAGCTTCTACATGGACAATTACAGGAATTGGACAATATACTAATTCCATTATTATTATAAGACAGCATTTATGAAGCGCCTTATCAAAGAGATCAAGGCGCTGTACAAAGAGACTTTAAAAATTACATCTTAAAATTACAACTTACATTACACATACTAAAACATTGCAAACACTGTTAAGCTACAAATTAAATATACACATGCTAAAAAAAGAAAATATATAAACAGAAATATGCATGTTCAAAAATTGCAGTTTTGCCCTTTAGATTGAACAACTACAGCAAGCTTTTCATTGCCAATGTTCAGATGATAAAGGGATTCTGGGTCAAGAAAAGGAAACTGGGTTTTAGGACTTAATTATTTATTAAACAGTTGTGTACGTTCTTGTACGTTCTGTATAATACATTAGAGTGATTGCGATTTCCAAACGCCGTGATCGGACGCACGGCGATCTATTCAAAACCGCTCTGCTGTATCGAAGCGAGGTCGCGTATGTAGCCAGTTTTGAAGATTTTGCACGTGCGAAATTAACGTAGATACATAGTTGAAAATGCACAGAATTTGTCCATTTCCAAATATGTTAAAGACAGTCACACAGTGTCATCGCCCCGATATCTTTATGGCAGATGGCCATCACCGAACCCACTTCTTCTTCAATAGTAGTTTATTATCTTGCTGTCAATTATATTTTAAGAAGCTGCTTTTGCTGTACATACGTGATGCGATCAGGCAAAGATATTAGCAATTAAAGAGTTTCTAAAAGAACAGAAAACAAAAGGAAATAATTTCCTTTGTTTGGCTATATCTCAAAATCAATATTTCTGAGTTCCGACTGATTTTGCTTGATCGCATCACATACAACAACAAGGGTAGTACAGCAGTTCAAAGTTTAAAAAATACATAGTTAAAAATACAAAATTAACTCTCTTATACATCCTTGTTCTCATTAACAATGTACTCAATACTTTCTTTAACAATATTTACATAATTAATATCGCTCCACAAGGAAGGAAACATTGAACTTCCAAATGTCATGGCCAGGTTTTTCATAATTATCATTGTGTTTAAAGTTAGGTGATCAGATTTTTTTTCGTATTAAGTTTTGTACCTCGCTTTGCGGCCTGTACCAAAATACTCCAATTCCAAAGTTTTGAGTTCAATTGCACTGGCCGTTTTGATATTAGAAGTAAAAACGTGTTTCACAATGGCCCGTAGAATTGTGGAGGAGTTTATCGCTTTTTCTTTCATATCATCTAAACAGAATATAACTTAGGCATAAAATTCCACTGGGATTATGAGAACTTTTTGGACTAAGTACATTTTGGGCACACCCATGAAATCCATTTGACATTTTAATATAAGATGATATTATTATGTGTCTAGTTTTGACGTTCGTGATATTTTAGAGCGTCATCATTGATGTTGGTGTTAAATTCACATACCATGCATTGGTATGTTATTGGACCTGGATTACAGTGAATGTCTCTTTCAAACTGTGGTGATAGATTTTGATAATACCCTTCATTACTATCCTACAATAATGTTGTTGTTGTTTTTTCGTTTTTTTGCCAAAATTTTCATTTAAAAAATACCAAATGACAATTTGAATAACTTATCCTTCACTTTTGAGCAATTTATAAGCAAGTTTTAATTTTTTACACTTGCGCTGGGATTACTGAATGGGTCTTTAATGTGGAAATGCAAACAGGTAAAAGATATTCACGGAGTGAATAATATTTGCCATCTGCCTACATATGACTAATATTGCACTGTGACCTGCTACAATAATGAGGAGATTATAACGGGAGAAGATGTAGCTTTCGATTGGTCGGGATGATGTCGTCTCAAACAAGCCCCAAAAACCGATTTCATAAAAGACTGTCGATAACGCTGATTGGTTAAAAGATAAATAAACGGATTAACAGATGCATTTATAATTACAAAAGTAAAAGTTATATCGTCAAAAATAATATTCTCGCGAGCATCAACAAAAGGAACTTTAAAGGCAGTTAAAATATTTGTACCCAAATATATCGAAAACATTTGATAACAAAAAAAGAAAAAACAACCGTTCGCTACGACCATGACAGATAATTGACGAATGTTTCTTTCCATTGCTGCAGACATTTGTAATACGCTATTTTGTTTTCGTTCTTGAAGTGTTTTTAAGATCTTTACGTACATGTAAACATTAATTATAATCATGATGGAAATGCCAATAAGGTAGCAAATACAACAGATTTTATAATAGAAATCGTAATGGAAGTATTGACTCATTTTCATCAGTTTAACAAAGCGTGGATAATACCTAAATTGATGGGTTATCGGCCACAAAATACATAATTCTGTTAAATCAATAGAATATCTTACCGAGGTACCTGCTGCAAACACGGCATTGACTAAATTTAATAAGCATACAAATTTCAGTGGCTTTTTTGTTCCCTTCAAGATCCGATGTTTAAAAGGATGGCATATCGCGAGAAATCGCTCTGTGCAAGCAATCGTTATGAGCCACGGAGACATTAGGAAGCAAAACCAAGTTAGTATTGAACCGATCATTGTTGATATGTAGTTGTCCCCGGAACGAAGTGGACTTGTAAAGCCATTAGGAAAAAATTCGAGAGAGTAACCAATAAGAGTGGTGACATCTAAACAGGCTAAGCAAACTAATAAAATGAATGTAGATGTATGTAGAGCAGGTTCTTTGATGACAGTCCGGATGAAAAGTATATTACCTGTGAAACCCACTAACACGAGGCATGGCCAGATAACCTGGAATAAGATCCATTCATTGGGTAGATAAACGTAAGGCAGTAATGTTGTTGAGTTCCGTAAATCAATGGTATTTGAGTCTGTACATGTTGCATTCGTCATCATCCCTATAGGGAGTTTTCTATTCGCCCACACTTGCCAATTAGCATCTGCGTATCAGGTAGGATTAGGTTTGTTTCTTTAGGATATGGATATGATTAGGGTTTAGTGCACTTTTGGGTTACATTCAGGATAAATGTTAAGATACCGTCTAGTTTTGTAGCTGTAGGGAAGGGTGGGGCAGGGTCTAAGTTTAATTTTCTTTTAAACTTTATCAAGACGCTTCTCAGTTGAAGTTCATTTCATTGACGTTATCCGTCTGACCTTTCATGAGGTATATTTATATAGATATGTTCATTTTCGGCGATTCTATTCAAAGGTTCTTCGTGCTGATCTGAAGCTTTTTCTAAACAAACGCAAGATTTGAAATTATGCCATCTTGTCTTAGTATAAATGTTTCCATGTTCGGGTTATCATACAAACTGAAGGCGTTCTGCAAGAGAGTCACATGAAATGAAATGTCATTAAGAACGGCACAATTAAAAATGATAATGACGCATTATAGTTGTTGTTCCTGCACGAAGTTCATAACTACAAATTTGAATTAACATATTAAACCGTCTACCAATGTTCCCAATGTGAAACACAACATTATAAAGTACAAGTTTTCGGTGATGAAATTTGAAAAACCAGATACAAATTGTCAGGAATCCAGATGTCAGCGCAACTATGTACTGAAGATTGCCAGTATTTTTGTCTATGAGTTCATTGTTTAGAGTTGATGGCTTAAATGGCAGATTAAAAACCAGTTGGCCTTTTATAGGTTATCCACGTTACTCATGTGTGACTTCAAACAAAAAGCACTGGTTCCCGTATTCCTCATTCAAACCAATTCAATGTATGACCTCGGAGATACTTGCATGACTTTGGCGGGCTATTTTGAAACAGTCATGATTGCACATGCAAGTACTTCTTTTGAAAATCCTAAACAAGGTATAGCAGTCTCTGATAGCTAGGATATGCAGCTTATGAAACACGGATAACCTCTATTGATTCGCTTAGCGGTGAGTGTTTTTATCCATTGGTTTCAATGATGTCAATATGAGCAGAAGTAATAGATCTACTTAGTTGGTTGATGCAACACGAGTGATGAAATATGAGTGGATTACAATAATCACATCGTTCTTAAGACGATGCGTGGTTTATGTTTTACGTTAATATAATGAGAATTTTTTTGAAGTCACAGAAACCTCTTGATTGCCCCGTCGAATAATAGGTAACACGAACTCATCGACCGTAACTTTTAATGATGGAAATGGGAAAAGCGATTCAGATAAACGGAAATCTATATTTCAGTCAAGACAATTATGTTTTTACATATTTTACAATTTAATAATGCAATGGATATAATGCCGAACGGATAAGGAATAGGAAATTGATATTGAAATTGATACAAGACACGGCTTCTTAATTTCCTTTCACGCCTTATCAGGTGAATGTCTTGACTTGTGCTACAGGGAGTACAATGTGACCTGCTATTATAACAGGACCAAATGTAGCTTTCGATTGGTTAGAATGCTGTCGTCTCAAACAATAAAAATCAATGTCACAAAAGACTGTCGATAACGCTGATTGGATAAAAGATAAATAAGCGGATTAATAGATGCATTTATAATTAAGAAAGTTTATGTCATATCGTCAACAATAATTGACCCACGAACATCAAGAAATTTAACTTCATAACCGGATAAAATGTTTGTACCTGTATGTATCATAAACATTAAATAACAAGAAAAGAAGCCCGTTAGCTATTACCATGAAAGATAATTGTCGAATGTTTCTTTACAGCGCTGTAGACATTTGTAATACTCGATTTTGTTTTCGTTCTTAAGGGATCTAAAATGAGCGTTTATTGCGTTTCGACAGTATTTTTTGTGGGACATGTCAGACCTATCGAATTGCATTCTGAATACGAAGCATGTCTTTCTGATATCAAATAATTTTCATTTTTGAAAATCACAATATAATACAAATTTTATGACAAATTATAAAAATTTGATATTTTTCAAATTTTGATATATAACAGTCCTCGAAGTAAATTATATAAATCTAATGACATATTCTTATAGTGTATGTAGCAGGGAGGACAAGCCGACGGTCAATTGAAAATGTTGACCTTTCGTATTGAAGATATGGATTTTTTTTCCAAAAAGACCTAATTTTTTTTGGTGTTTTGGGGAAAAAAAATCCATATCTTCAATACGAAAGGTCAAAATTTTCAATTGATCGTCGGCTTTTCATCCCACCTACATACACTAGTAGTAACTCAAGTATAAATCATCAGATTTATAAAGTTTACTTCAAGTACTGTTAAATATCAAAAATATCAATTTTAATGATTTGCCATAAAATGTGTATTAAATTGCGAATTTCAAAAAATCAAAATTATTTGATATCAGAATGACATTCTTCGTATTCAGAATGCAATTCGATATGTCTGATGTGCTCTAATATCCCACAATAAATACTGTCCAAACGTTCATACCCAGCCCTTAAAGTGTTTTTAAGACGTTTACGTTCATGTACAAATTGATTATAATTATAATAAAGATTCCAACAAGGAAACTATAATTGGTGTTTCGATAATATATGTCCTGTCGAATATATTGTCCTACCATTAGTTTAACATAGCGTGGGTAATACAAAAATTGATCGATCGTTCGATGGCCACAAAATACACATAATATCTGAGAAATCTTAATGTTGTAGAAGCTATCCCTGCACTGACCAGAAAGAAGAACATATGATTTTTAAAGTTTGCTTTGTTCCTTTCAATATCCGATGTTTAATAGGATAACATATGGCAAGAAATCTCTCTGTAGAAACAAGCGTTATGAGGCAAAAAGACATTAGGAAACAAAACCAGGTTAGAACTAAACCAATCCTTGTTTGTATATAGTTTTCACCGGAACGAAATGGACTTGTAAACACAACTGGAAAGAAGCCAATAGCACAGCCTATGAGAGTGATGACATCTGTACAGGCTAGGCCAGCTAATAGGGTGAATGTAGATGTATGTAGAAAAGATACTTTTATGACAGTCCAGATGAAAAGTATGTTACCTGTGAAACCCACTAGGATGATAGAAGGCCAGATAACCTGGAATAAGATCCATTCATTGGGTAAATAAACGTAAGGCAGTAAAGTTGTCGAGTTCCTCAAATCAATCGTGTTTGAGTGTGTACATGTTTTATTCATCGTTATCGTTATAGTGATTGTACGGGTAATATAGTTAGGGCTGGGTAAGATCCGGAGACGGAGTTAAGGTTAGGTTCGAGGTGAGTCGTATACAATGTTATTTATAACTTTGAAAAAGAGGTGAAACATAACTTACATAAAGGGTAAAATATGTCTATCTGCCAACGTAATTATTCAAAGCTTTCTTACGCCCAAATTCGAAAAGCAGAGAAAACAAACAATCAGCTTTGCATCATTGAATTTACTGGTTGTCGGTACGACAGTACACCGACAGTCCATTTTAACAAACTGACTAAAATCTGCGATGTGCCTTTTCGAAGCTTCCTTTTGACCTAACCTGTTCCCGTCCAAAATATACCATGTTTTAAGCATTTCAGAAATGTTGCCCGGTGTTGGTCGGTGATTAGATGTATTAAAAACTTCCTTCACCCATATTGGATATTGGGGAGCTACACAGATAATTGGTGGATGTTACAATCTAAGTGAGGATAGGTTGCGCCGGGTTCGGATGCAACCGGCTTTGTTGATACGATCTGATTGGGATGATTCACTATGGCCGCGAAATTACAGTGCTTTGAATCCTCTGAGTCCTCTGAGATTCCGTTCGAACAAAACATCAGAAATTCTCACGACCGCAAGGTAAACAAATACTCAAGTTTGATCATGGATCTCCAGGGACAGAGTTATGACGCCAAGTTATTTTGTATTGAAATTGGCAGCAGAGGCCTCATTACTGACGACAATAAGTGCAATATTCAAAACATTTTCACCTCTGTTTCATTGGGTAATAAACCCCACAAAATACTGTGCAAGAAATTTCAAGCCAACCTCAGTAAACGTGCAATACTGGCTTCATATGCAATCTTTTACTCCAAATATGACCAGGACTGGTCAATCTCCTAGGTGCTTTTGTAATCTGTACATATCTTGAAATATTTATTGTTTTTAATATATTTTGTTTACTGTCTTTCATCCATTTTACTCCTGCAGAGATATGGCAACTGAATTCTTTCTGATGCCATACTCTTGTCTGGATTTGTATGTCTTCTTTTCGATCTGTTTTGATGTAATTGTATATAATAAAGATTGAAATGAATAAATTAAAAAATACTTTTCATCTTTGAGTTCTATCATCATGTTTGAGATAATCAAGTTCAATGAGGCCCCTCATACTTGAATATTATACGGTATTTCAGGCGGGACAAAATCACTGATTTTTTTCCAGACGAAAAGCATATGGGGCTCCTCCAAAGATGTGACTGTGTTAATGGGCTTTCTTAGAAACGTTACACTATTGATATAATTACAAAAAGAGCAGATACAGAAAGAGAGCGGATATGTAATTCTTTTATAATAACTCAAGTTATTACGAGACTACAAGATCAAGATCCCAGCAAGTTTGCCACTACTTATTGGGATAAGTGGTTTGTTATTAGGTCAAAAAAAAGGTTTGTCTCAAAGCTCGCGCGCGCATAAAATTCGTGAGATTTGTAAAAGAATTTTTTTTTATTTCAATTTTTTTTTTTTTTTTAGTTTTTCCGGAAAAATTCGGCGAAAATCAGATTTTTTTCTCCAAATACCATGAAAAAAGTCAGGAATAAAAAAAAAAAATCGCATTTCGCATTTGTTTTCAAACCACTCGTGAGCTTTGAGACAAACCATTATTTTTTTTGGCCTTACCGGTCAAAACTATAATGCATGTCTCAGCATATGACGTAAACACGGAATTCACGGGATAATCAAGTACGATTTTTATTATTATCAGAGAGCAGGGTTTACAGTGCAGCCGTATATGGGAAGCGACAGAATGTTACCAATAAGTGGAATCGTTTATTTTGCAAAAAATGAAGGTACAATCAAGTTTACCAAAACTCCCGATGCCAAAAGTCTAACTCTAACGGTGGAGTGGGTTTTGACAGGGCTATCCTGTGTGTTACCTGACCCCGCCCACTCCAGAAGAGAGACGTCCAGAGTGCAGAATTTCTGTGAGATCTGCTATAGAGTTATGGCACTTGGACGAATTAATCTCAATAGCAGGCTTTTTGAGAGCTTTAGGCTTGAGTGGGTTATGGATGAATTTTATCCACATATAGACAGCCAGCAGTATGGTAATGAGATCTCTAAACACACTACTTAATAGATGTTCTATGTATGGATGATATTGTTCATTGTCAATGGCGTGTGCTATAGATATTATCGAAATATCTCATCCAACATGCATACTATTACTGTAATTTTTATAAGCAATACTATTGATGTCATGTGAAATTTTTATAAGCAATATTATTACTGTCATTTCTCGGCAATAATGACGATGGTAATAAATCACGTCGTGGTTATGAAATATTAAAAAACTGCTTCTTAAAGGAAGGGAAGAGGAAATTTAAATTTCGATGATCTACTATGATCATGTCCAAAAATGGACGCAAATCAATGTGCCATATCTTGGCCCTGCTACGATAATTGCCTAAGGTATGAAATTAAAACTGCCAGTTGACCGGCGGCCCGGACGCTTAATTTCTTTCTGCAACCATAATGGGCCGCAATATATCACTAACCGCATAGTCCGAGGCAAGGTTCATTATTGTCAGGGTTAGGGTCTTAGGGTTAGTGTCTTATGGTTATGGTTAGGGTTAGGGGTTAGGGTTAGGGGTTAGGGGTTGGGTTATGGTTATGGTTATGGTTATGGTTAGGGTTAGGGTTAGGGTTTAGGGTTAGTGTTAGGGTAAGGGTTAGGGTTAGGGATTAGGGTTAGGGTTAGGATTATATTCGTATTTATTAGTACTAATATACTAGTAATAGTATATTGTGTGTATGCACTTTATTCCGTAACCAATAAGTACATTGTATCATAAACAAACACCTTTCTGGCACAACGAATCATAGCACAGTCGTGTAGGCATTAGACTATGGATACATAGATTGTGGGTTCGAACCCCAGGTAAACCGTTGTAGAATTTTAATTCTATCGATTTCTTTTTATTTTACTAAGTAAGAGGAAATAATAATGGTAATAAACTCGTGTTATATCTAGCCTCATAGGCCTATAATAATACATGTATGTGTTATCGCATTGCGGCCCATTATGGTTGCAGAAAGAAATTACGCGGCCCGAACCGGTGGTTACCAGTGCAGTGGTTTAGTGCAATTGTTTAGAACGATAGAAACCTGCTCCATCCGAACGAAACCGCCCAGAATCGGCGGTCGACCGCCGGTCGAGTTTTGTTTTAATCCATAACTTTTTTTGTAATTTTGAGAAAAAGTACAAAATATGGTTCAATAATGAATATAAACATATTTATTCGCCATCTTTCGGCAAGAACATATTATAATGAGACAAATGAAATGGAATGATCAGATTAGGGTGATTACACAACTGATATATGACTTTAAGAACAAAAGCTTCAGACAAATAGGTTAGATATGCATAAATTCTGGTAGTAAAATACATGTACCCTGACAAAATTGCATAACCCACCCCAAATCTCCTTTTTGATTGGTCAATGTCAATTATTATTATTTGTTATCTTTTCCCAGGGTATGCCCGAATCAGCTTCAGGGACCGTTTACAAACACTTGTTAGGGGGGCCTGATGCAAAAAATTTCATCGCGATCATTTTTCGGCCCCCCCCCCCTTTACAGACCTCAAAAATTTCAGCCCCCCATGACATTTGACATGAAAATTATGGGTCAATCCCATAGAAAAGCATATATATAGATATATAAATTTTTGTGAACGGTCCCTAAAGCTGGGGACCTGTACCGGTCCTTAAGCTAAAACCTTGGTGGATTCCAAGTCAATGTTGTTGTGGCGCAAACCCAATGAGCATAAAACCGAATCTCACGACAACACTGGGAATACATTAAGGTTTTAGCCAAGGATACAAAGTTAAAACAATATTAAAAGACACTTATAACATAGTCATTATAAACACATAAATATTGTCATTATTATAGCAGGTGTACGTGAAGTGTTTAGGCACAATGCCCAATGCGCCTGAAAAGTGAGTCAGGTAATTATCGTAGCAGGGTGACGATATGTTGCAGGTGATTGTGTCACGTTGTTTTCAACATTCAAAACTATTCAATAGAGGTTATCCACGTTACTCATTTGTGACTTCTAAAAAAAGTAGCTGGTTCCCGTAGTATTCCTCATTCAAACCAATTCAATGCACGACCTCGGAGTTATTTGCATGACTTTGGAGGGCTTTTTTGAAAAGTCATGGTTGCACATGCAGGTACTTCTTTAATCCTAAACAAGGTATAGCAGTCATTGATAAGATATACAGCTTATAGAACACGGATAACCTCTACATGTAATAGTACAAACGTTACTCTTTTTATTTCCAGAAACGACGGTTTTCTTTTTTCATGTTTAAAAATGTTATGTAAGTCACATTTTGTGATGTACGTATTGCACCGGTGACGGTCTTGTTTGTGACCTGCTGGATTTGTTTTTGTTTACTGCAAGCAAGCAAATTGATATCTTAAAAGAGTTTTAATAACCCTGATTGGTGATAGGTAAACAAAATGAGTACAAATCCCGGGATACAGATGTCATATTTAAATCTTCGACATTGAGTCTGCTTTGATTAATTGATGTCATCAAACGTAACTTGTAACAGATCTGAAATATTTGTTCCTAAATGAACCACCAAAACCATTGACGCACAAAAGACATGAAAGAAGAAACCCAAACCGTTTTTTATGCTATGCCCATTAGAGATGTTTAGCGAATGTTCTTGTCTAATTCTGTATACTAAGGCATTATGTTTACGGTTCGGAAGTGGTTGCAAATTATTAATTCGTCACATACATTGAGTAATTAATACTAGTATTATGTAAAAACAAGGGAATTAATAAGCGTTGACGACAAAACTCAACTTTCATCAATTTAATATAACATTGGCGCTTGGCGAAACACGCGCTTCGCGCTTACTATTAGATAAGTGTCGTGATCCCACGGGCGAAATTGAATAATTATAGTTGAGTGCAAGTAATTTTATACTTTTTGCATCATTCACAAACATGATGTACCTGTTCTCTTGCTACAGTAGGCAGCGATGAAGCTCTTGAATGACTGGAAACATTTCGTATGCAACAAATACTCAACATTGATTGCTTAAAAAAGTGTCGATATCGCTGATTGGTTATTAGATAGACAAGTGGATTAACAGATGAATTTATAAGTACAAAAGTATAGCTTATATCTTCTAGAATAATAGTTTCAAATGCATCAAGAAATGTATCTTCAAAGGAAGATAAAACATTGACAGTCAAATTTATCATAAAAATTGAAATACACGTAAAAACACCAACCCATTAGCTATGACCATGAACGATGCTTGGCGAATGTTCCTTTCAAGTTCTGCAGACATTTGTAATGCGCGGTTTTGCCTTCGTTTCTGAAGTGTTTTGAAAGTGCTTGCATACATGTAGAAGTTGGCCAAATATACAAGTGTGACACCAGTAAGATAACTGATGTCTCCAACTAAGAAATAAGCGTTACTTTGACGAAAATACTGCACGCTCAAAAATTTAACATGACGAGGATATGTGCTGAATTGATCTTCCAGAGGCCACATAATACACTTGTACGCGGTGAAATCAAGAAAGTAAGGTAGTGTTGTACATGCTTGCACTACACTGATCAGAATTATGATACAGATAATTCTTAATGTTCTTTGTGTTCCCTTTAAGAGACGGTGTTTAATAGGATAGCATATTGCGAGAAATCGTTCTGCGGAAACAATAGTAATGAGATACATAGACATTATGAAACAAAACCAAGTTAGAATTGATCCGATCGCCGATAAGATGTTTTTCTCCCCGTGACGAATCGGACTTGTGAAGACATCAGGAAAGTAGTTAATAACACGACCTGTAAGAGAGATGACATCTGTACAGGCCAAGCCAGCCAAGAGAATGAATGTAGATGTATGTAGAAAAGATACTTTTATGACAGTCCAGATGAAAAGTATGTTACCTGTGATACCCACTAGGATGATACAAGGCCAGATAATCTGGAATAAGATCCATTCATTGGGTAGATAAACATACGGCAATAAAGTTGACGAGTTCCTCAAATCAATCGTGTTTGAGTGTGTACATGTTTTATTCATCGTTATCGTTATAGTGATTGTTCGGGTAATATAGTTAGGGCTGGGTAAGATCCGGAGACGGAGTTAAGGTTAGGTTCGGGGTGAGTGGTATACAATGTTATTTATAACTTTGAAAAAGAGGTGAAACATAACTTACATGAAGGGTAAAATATGTCTAAACATAACTTACATGAAGGGTAAAATATGTCTATCTGCCAACGTAATTATTCCAAGCTTTCTTGCTGATCTTAAGCTGTTTTATAAAGAATCTTACAGTCGTGCTCAACATTTGAAACGATGCCACCTTCTCTTAGTCTGCTCTAGATCAGTTATCATGAGCCTCGTCGAAGTGGTTCAAGCATTAAAGCAAATGAAATCATCCAGAATGACACACTGCAAGTAATAATCGCTAGAAATGTAAACCCAGTATATTTTGACGCCCAAATTCGAAAAGCAGAGAAAACAAACAATCAGCTTTGCATATGTCCGGGCAGAAACGGACTTATGTAAAACACTTTTCAGTATTTTTGTGACATGTAATTCCCAGAGTAACTTTTGAGTTTGTGTAGAATCGACGCTTTACGGTTGCGAATTTAAATCCAGTGAGACTCTTTTCCCCCAATTAACGATGGCTTCTGGCCACTCATTTCAATGATAGTCAAAATGAGCTGGATTGATCTACTTTATGTTCAATGATGACTGAAGTTCCACGTTTGATGGAAATCTGAGAATATGACAGATTCCAACTATATCACTCCATTCTTGACGCGATGGCTAATGATGGAATGAAATACGTTAAAACCCGAATTGGATATTGAAATAGTGCACTCTAATTAATGCATTAAAAGATGCGTAACACGAAATCATCGCCCACAATGCTTGATAATCATGGAAATCAGTGGCGTAGCCATGGGGGGTTGGGGTGGCCACCATGGTCCGACGCGTCGGCATTACATCATTAAATTCACTGGTCGTCGGTACGCGACGGTACACCGACAGTTCATTTTAACAAATTGACTAAAATCTACGATGTGCCTCTTCGAAGCTTCCTTTTGACCTGTTCCCATCCAAAATGAACCATGTTTTGCCACATTTAAGAAATGTTGGCGGGTGTTGATGGTCGGTGATTAGTAAAATTCCTTCGCCCATTGGAAATTGGGGAGCCGCGCAGATAATTGGTTGATGTTACAATCTAAGTGCGGATATGTTTACGCCGGGTTCGGTTGTAACCGCCTTAGTTGATGCGATCTGATTGTGATGCTTCAATATGGCTGCGAAATTACAGCGCTTTGAATCTTCAAATATCTGGAAAAAGGTGCTCTATAAATCAAAAAATTATATATATATATACTGTATAAGTATGACGGCTACTAAGTACTAAAGTAAGGGGAGTCACTGACGTAACATGAGTGACGGTGAAATAATGTTTACTAGCGCTTATATTAGAGAGATTGCGAAATTTACGTGAAACGTGACACGGGAACGCGAACGGCAAGCTACATTAGTCGAAAATCGGTTATTATGCCCTCTAGAGGGTGAAATCTATTGTGAATTGGTCAATCGTGGAATTACCGTAAGGTGATTATGTTGTGGTTGGTAGCAAAAAATGACGTTCCAAAATGACAAAAAAACGCATTATAAAATGCAGAAAAATGTTATGTTTATCATGTTATGAAACGAATCAAAGTATCCTAATAGAACAAGTAGAGTCCGACATGTATAAAATCCATTTTGGGGTTAAAATTTGATCTCGTATAGACAAGAAGAAGTGAACAAATTTCGATTTTTTTCGACGCGAATTCGAACGGGTAGATTGCCTATTCATTTGTGTGTGGAAAATGCCGTCCAAAAATCAGCTTGCGAAGAGGCGTTTTAGGCAAGATTGTGTCGTGTTACGGCATAAATGCGGTATAATTGTCTGTTTGGGACGGGAACAGAAGTTCGTGCAACGCTATTTTTCGCCTTTTGCTTTTTCGTTGTGCATTAAACAGCTGTCAAAGTGTTTTGCTTATGGATACTATTCAGCAAGCTCCAAAATGTTTTTAAAACATGATAATGCATGTGTTTTTGGTTTTAGTTAAAACGTTTTGATAACATATCGATGTATGTTTATATAAAAATCATGAAAACTCGTGTTATACTGAAAAAATAATACAACAACATTTCAAGCCAAAATTCGAAATGCTATAGTAAAATATCATTTAGCAAACATATTTAAGTGTCTATTGTGTTAGAACGTTTATCAGCAAGTTTAGAACAAAGGGTTTTTTGAATGTTATTAAAACTTTTAATGCCCTTGACCCTCACATAACCTTTAACCCGACATTTAACGTTTTCTGTAATATATTTGTGTTTGCTGGGTAGTAATTAGGCATATTAGATTATCTATTTTCATTTTGCTTTAGAAAGTAAACAGTGTATTATTTATATGATAATGGAGTTTGTTTCTTGTTATTCGAATAATATACACCAAGACTTCCTAGGCATCCAACACCAAACTCTGTTTATATTATTTAGACAAATAGCATACACGTGTGAACATAGGCCTATACTCATTTTCCAATAGCCCGCAAAACTCAAATATCGCTAATCTGGACTGAATGCTTAGAGCATTATAGATACAGCCAGTCGTATTTGCATATCAATACCGAGGAAAGTAGTTCGATGAAAGAAGATAATCTTCTCTGGTTCGATGCACCCAAGGTGAATCAATGGGTGCTTCCTATTACCTTTAGATTATTTGTCTCAGCATAGCGCCATCATGATTGCAATTGCGTTTACACGTAGTCTTGGGTCAGACTCTATGCGGCTATCACGAACATACCAGGAATGACGAGCGTTAGGACCGACACAAACTGGCTGTGTAGGAGGCTAGTTTGGATGTGAACGGGACTATGACGTTCTACCGCAAAATGCAGAAATCCGTAACCCGTATGGCGTTTGCAGTGAACGCCTCTCCGCAATCTCTCTATTATACTTTTCATCTTTGAGTTCTATCATCATGAATAGTTAATCAAATTCAATGAGGACCCTCATATTATAAGGTATTTCAGACGGGACAAAATCAGACGTTCGGATTTGTTTTCGGACGCGAAGCATTATGGGGCTCCTCCAAAGATGTGACTGTGTTAATGGGCTTTCTTAGAAACGTTACACTATTGATATAATTACAAAAAGAGCAGATACAGAAAGAGAGCGGATATGTAATTCTTTTATAATAACTCAAGTTATTACGAGAATAAAAATAATTGGTGTATTATTACCGGTTATCAAAACTATAAAGCATGTCTCTGCCGATATGACGTAAACTCGGAATTCGCGGAATAATCAATTTTTAAAGAGGTTTTGTACTGATTCGTGTGTCTCATTATTCACCAGAGGGGTTTACAGTGCTGCCGTTTATGAGAAGCGACAGCATTTTACCAATTTTACCAGCAAGTGGAATCGTTAATTTTGCAAAATGAAGGTACAATCAAGTTTACCCAAACTCCTGATGCCAAAAGTCTAACTCTATTACGCTGAAGTGGGTTTTGATAGGGATATCCCGTGTGTTACCTGACCCCTACCCACTCCAGAGAGACAATCCAGGGTGTAGAATTTTTGTGAGATTTGCTTGAGTTATGGCACTTGGAACAATTAGTCTCGCTTGCCTCAATAGCAGGCTTTTTGAGAGCATTTTGGTTGAGTGGATTATGGATGATTTTTATTCACATATTGACAGCCAGCAGTTTGGCGATGTGCTTTGAAACACACTACCTAATAGATGTTTTATGTATTGGTGATATTGTTCATTGCCGTGGATATGAAATATGAAAAAAACACCAATTTGCTTCTTAATAATAATTGCCTAAGGGATGAAGCCAAAACTGTTGAACCGCGTTCCATTGTTCAGAACAATAGAAACCGACTCCAACCGGACGAAACCGCCCGGAATCGGCGGTCCACCGCCGGTCGAATTTGGATTTCATCCCTAACTCATTCTTTTAAACTACAAAATATGGTTCAAAATGCATAAACATATTTATTCACCATCTTTCAAAATTAAAAGAAATTATCAGATTAGGGTGGTTACACAACGGATATTTGTGACTTTCAGAACAAATGCCTCAGACAAACAGTTGAGATAGGCATAAATGTTGATGTTAAAATGTCTAACGCACCGTTTTTCACCTGTCAAAATTGCATAACCCACCCCAAAATCTCCTTTTTGATTTGTCAATGCCATCTCTTGAAAAGCATTTTTAGAAGACCTAAAAGTCATTTTTATTAATTTCGTATTTGAAGCGTTAATTCCCCATGTATATAGAACTTCTTTACTTGCATTCAATGCATATTAGTAAACAGAAATAAAATTTAAAAAAAAAGTTAGTTGTGTTATTTATTCTAAGCACACACTTTTAAACAAAACTTATGTAAAGTAAATCTAGAAAAAACGAAATTTGAAGCAATTTGAAAAGTCAAGCCAATAGTGGGGCGCCGCCGTATCGGGCGCCCAAAAAGGATTGAAGTTACGGTTTACTGCATTTTAGGTTAAGGTTAGGGTTAGGGATAGGATATGCATTAGGGTTATGGTTATGGTTAGGGTTAGAGTTAGTGTTAGAGATAGGGTTAGGTTAGGGCTAGGGTCAGAGTTAGGACTAAAGTCAGCTTAAGTTTACGATTAGGATTAGGATTATGGCGATTTAAGTTATTGGGTTATAGACTATCGATCTGTAACGATTTATGTTTCATCTGAAAAGTGATTCATTTGCTCTGAGGGACTCACACCCGGATTCAGACAATCACAGACAATTGGGTCGGTTTGTGGTCCGTATTTGACTCTCAGACAATGTGCAAACTGGGTTATCAAGACTAACAGGACTAACAGGACCAAGGCTGATTTGTTGACTTGTTTAGAGTATAATAGCTCATTTTTTTCATTCTTTTTTTTTTCAAAGTTTCAAAACAATCAATTACTACCAACGTTAGTCTCTTTATTTACAGAAACGACGGGTTTTCTATAATATCATGTTTACAAAATGTTATAAGTCACATTTGTAATGTACGTATTGCAGAAGGTGGCGTTCTTTTGCTTGTGACCAGCTGGATATGTTTCGTTTACAGCAAACATCCCAAATTGATTTCTTAAAACAGTTAAAATGAGTACAAATCACGGGGTATTAATGTCTAATTCAAATCTTCGACATTGAGTCTTTAATTAATTTAGGCCATCAGACTTAGCTTGTCAAGAAACTGAAATATTTATTTCTAAATGTACTACCACAAAAATGCAGCACAAAAGAAGAAAACCAAACTGTTTGCTATAACCATTAGAGATGGTTGACGAATGATCATGTGTCAATAAATGCTACTTATTATTTATTATAATTGTGACGTGTCAAACGGAGGTACTTCTGGTCATGACCGTGAATGGAGAAACAGCAAAAAACCCAGCCAGGAGTGATTTTTGTGAAATTTTGAGTTTTTTGCAAATTTGTGATGAAAATGTTGTCTGAAAGTTTCAACCTGAAATTGTATCTGTTATTTGCATTTATTTTTTACACCAACTTCTAATTGTTAACTTTTATCACTTTCCATCAAACTACTTATTATCATTATTACTAGACATTATTATTATTATTATTATTATTATTATTATTATTATTATTATTATTATTATTATTATCTTATTAGCATAATTCACATCCGTGATGTACATGCTACAGTAGGCGGTGATGAAGCTCTCGACTGAATTAACACTGAATTGATGGTGAAAATTTTATGTAATTTTTACGTAGGTCCCCACTAAAAATTACTGTTTTGACTTCTCTTATAAATTGCAAAAAATCCAGACCGTGTATACACGAAAAATGGTAGGCTCCATTATACTGACACATGTATATAGGAGTAGCAAGTGCAGCCGCACGGCGAGTCAAAATCGATATAATGTATTGTATGTGCAATGTGCATGTATGAGAGGCCCATTTATTGTCGGATTTCTGTATGTAGAACACGCAGTTCTATTAATACACATTAATGTTTTTAAGCAAATTAAATTCCAAAATATGGTACGTTTTCTGTCTTTGCTTGTCACGTGGTAAGCCTATGTTGAAGTTGCGATTATATGTTCAAAAAAGTCTCAAGATGGATACCAACAATTCATGTGGCCGAGCGGTCTAAGGCGCTAGGCTCATTCAGATTTCACTTTAGCGGTGCGGCGTGAGTTCGAGCCCCACCTCTGCCAAACTAAATTTCCCTAAAAATCATATTATGTTAGGGAAATGTGGCTGGGAGAGTTAATGTATGACGAAGAGTGGTGTGGTATAGTAATGAAGGTGATTACTTTCAATCAATTTGTTCGTACTACTGTTCTATTAACGTAGTAATTGTCTGTAGAACCATGGCAGGCGGATAGCACCATAATTCTTGTTAAAAAGGTTATAATCTTTTTTATTTTGTTATACGGGGTTTATACATTCTGCCTTTCAAAAAACTTTACGATTTAGTTATATACAAGGTAATTTTATAATGGTTTGCTACTTATATTTTTAGTATAAGTTGATATATTTTAATATATTTTAATATAAGTTGAGTCTTAATAAGACTTAAAAGTCTTATTAAGACTCAACTATATATACTCAAGGTATAGGATGATTACTTCACCAGTATAGTACTGAAGGTGATTACTTTCAATCAATTTGTTCGTACTACTGTTCTATTAACGGAGAGATTGGCTGTAGAACCATGGCAGGCGGGTAACACCATAATTCTTGTTTAAATGGTTAATGTCTTTTTTATTTTGTTATACGGGGTTTTTACATTCTGCCTTTCAAACAACTTTACGATTTAATTATACAACGTAATTTTATAATCGTATTCAGCTATATTATAGGTATGATAGTAAAAGTCGTGCCGGAGAAATGCTCACATGCCGAAGTCCTCATTTATTTGGGAACAGCATATTAGTCCGAATGGCCATTAGTCCAAATAAAAATTCCCTTAAAAAGGAATGGGCACCCAATGGAAGCTTTGATAGGCCCTATGTCACATGATCGATAACGCAAAATAACAAAACATTTTAATAAAACCTAAGAAAACACAAGAATATGGTAAAAAAACACAAAAATTCACAACATTCTCTAAAATAACGGAAAATATCAGTAGATATTCTAAGATAACACTGAATTTCAGGAGATATTCTAAAATACCTTGTTTTTTTTAAGGATACTTTGTGTTATCGATCAAGTGACATAGGGCCTCTTGCTTGAGATATGCGGGTGAATTTCCACGTAAAATCACCTGGCAGGCAGGGTGGGAGTTATTCGCTGTGTACCTGCTACACATATTGACATATTGACCGACCGACCACACGCACTTGAGGAACTCACTTCGATTTGAATTTGATCTTTTCTTTTTTCTTTTTTTTCCGTCATGGGTTAATTCTGAATTGACACTTAATTTGGGTGTACTTTGTCTTGGGTCCAATCTCTATCATGGGAAGTTTGCTATATCTTTCTAAATATAATGATTGTTTGTTCTAGATTTGTGTTTTAGCGTTTCATATTTGAAAGAACTAATGTTTAATTGCAACATTTCGAAACCACAAACCCAAACTGGGTGCTATGATGTACAAGATTGGGCTACGAGTATGCATTTTACCAAGTTGGCAATAGGTATTTCCTTCATGTTGCCATGCATGACTTTCTTTATTATACTCAAAAACGGATTTTATTAATACTAGAAAGTTGTTTACGTGCATATAGGCTCCTTCACAGCCGGTTTCTGTCGTGTATGTTTACGACTGAGCCACATGCAGACTGGATTGCCAGGGACTACCAGGACAAAGTATCTGTTTTGACTATAACAATGTAAATATGAGCAAGGTATGGATTTGGCCTCCTATCAGCTTTACTGATAACATGGTTAATTGGAAATCTGAAAATAAACACTTATTTTGTAAACAGATAATGCTCTGTGGTTATTTATGGATGGAAATTGCTATTAATGAAATAATTAATATATTAAACATACATTTTGTTTTGTTAACGATGAAAATCCGTTCACAAATAATGTTTTTAGGAACCATTTGACATTAAATATTTTGAACAATTTTGCTCTATGAAAAATGATACAATTGTGCCCCTGCTGATCCATGCTACTGATAAGCTGTCAACAAGCATTGACAAGTAAAGTGTGACCACTAATTCAACAATAATAATGACCATTAATCTGACCATTCCCTGATCTGATGATGTGGCTTTGGTTTTATACATTTTTGGTTGAGCAACTGGACAGTTAGTATAGTAACAATATAATCAACACATTCAGAAAATAAAGATTGGATTGAGCCCGGGAATCCCTGGGAGTAATCAGTCTTTTTGATTATAATGTGATTGTAACTACCAATAAACTATACATTGCGAATAAATAAATCTTAAATAAAATATATACCATGCTTTTAATAGATTTTAACTGTAATTTACTAAATATTGGTAAATGGTAAAACACAGAAAAGGTAAAAATTTGGAGTTATGAATAAAAGAGTTGAAAGGAATTCGAAGGAGTTAGATTGTTATGGACATGATGGGTAAGTAAGCGGAAAATGTTCAAGGTCAGGTCAAGGTCATCCGAGGTGAATTGAGTATAGATTGTCAGATTGTGGATAACAATTCTGCCCAAAATTGTTAAAGGTCATTTGAGGTCGACTAAGTATATATTGTGTTGGATTGTCAGAATGGTCAAAGTGGTGTCAAGCGCATTTGATGTCAACTGAGCATTGATAGTCTGATTTTCATAAAACATGGTGCATGTAATCACAATTAGGCCCTAAGCGTCAAAACATCAAGGTCATATCAAGGTTAACAGTAACTGATAATAGATAGTTGGATTGTCATAAAACTTGGTTGATATGAAATCCCTTAAAGCCTTAATGTACGATTTCCGTCCAATTTTGATTTTGTTATTCTGTATTAAAAAATGTTGAAATAATATTAGTAATAACTGACGAAAAGGGTTGCTGTCCATTTTAGGTTGAAATAACAATGTAAAGTGAAAGAAACCCCACTGGTTATTTTGGCCATTTAACACGCAGTTCTATGGGAGGACATATTATCATAATTTTTAAATTATGATAATATGTCGAACTTTGCTCTGTTGACCTACAAAGACAACAAATTTTGCCGATTCCATTTAGGTGCAAGTTGGGACATGTGTCAACATTAGAAATATGCAAAAAATCAGGTTTGGAAAAAAAATTAACCAATTTCATATTATAAGATCGTACATTATGGCTTTAAGCAGCAAACATTCTTAAGGTTGTCTGAATATAGATTGTTGGATTGTTGTAAAACTCAGAGGATGTGATTTCAATTGAGCCGTTTGTTAGAAGTATGAATTAAATGTAGACCTATTTAGCACACATTTTTCAATTCAGCTTTCGACATGAAAATTTTGAATATTTCCTAGTATGTCATTTGGTAGTATTTACCAATAAATGCCAATATTTCGCACCCGGTTAGTTGTGCCAAACATTCAAATTTACTAGCATTCCAAGTACTTGCAATGCAAAATTATGAAACATGATCTTCATCCATGGCGTTGTCTTTTTAAAGACATATCTCCAAGCCCAAAAGTAATATGGTGTTTACGATTCCAAAAATTAAAACGAGACAGATTTTAATTTTTTTTTCGCAAAGGAAGACCAAAATTGGCACTAGTGCTTTGAAATTCATGGGGATAAAAATATGGCCAATTTCGAACATATTATTCCCCCCACCCGGAAAACCCACCCACCATGCCCCCCCTTTAATTTGGGCAATTTTCAATTTTGCTCATTGACGAGGCCCTATGTCACATGATCGATAACGCAAAATAACGAGACATTTTAATAAAACCTAAGAAAACACAAGAATATTGTAAAAACACACACATTCACAACATTCTCTAAAATAACGGAAAATATCAGTAGATATTCTAAGATAACTGAATTTCAGGAGATATTCTAAAATACCTTGTTTTTTTAAGGATACTTTGCGTTATCGGGGCCTTTTGCTTGAGATATGCGGGTGAATTTCCGTGTAAAATCACCTGGCAGGCAGGGTGGGAGTTATTCGTTGTGTACCTGCTACACATATTGACATATTGACCGACCGACCACACGCACTTGAGGAACTCACTTCGATTTGAATTTGATCTTTTTTTTTATCTCCAAGCCCAAAAGTAATATGGTATTTACGATTCCCATTGAAATGTGTACAAAAGTGAAAAGTTGAAGACCAAAATTGGCACTTTCCTTAATTTTCAGTGCTTTGAAATTCATGGGGGGGTAAAAATATGGCCAATTTCGTACATATTATCCCCCCACGGAAAACCCACCCACCATGCCCCCCCCTCATTTGGGCCATTTTCGAGGTCTGTAAAGGGGGTGGGCCGAAAAATTGTAGCGATAACATTTGTTTGCATCAGGCCCCCCCTTACAAGTGTTTGTGAACGGTCCCTTACATTCAATGCATATTAGTAAACAGAAATAAAATCAAAATCAAAACCAAGTTAGTTGTGTTATTTGTTCTAAGCACATAGTACTTTTAAACAAAACAGATGCTAAGTAAATCTAGAAAACGGTTTATTGCATTTTAGGTTAAGGTTAGGATTAGGGATAGGATATGCATTAGGGTTAGGGTTAGAGTTAGTGTTAGAGATAGGGTTAGGTTAGGGCTAGGGTCAGAGTTAGGACTAAAGTCAGCTTAAGTTTAGGATTAGGATTAGGATTATGGCGATTTAAGTTATTGGGTTATAGACTATCGATCTGTAACAATTTATTTTTCATCTGAAAAGTGATTCATTTGCTCTGAGGGACTCACGCCCGGATTCAGACAATCACAGACAATTGGGTCGGTTTGTGGTCCGTATTTGACTCTCAGACAATGGACAAACTGGGTTATCAAGACTAACAGTACTAACAGGACCAAGGCTGATTTGTTGACTTGTTTAGAGTATAATGGCTTCTTATTTTCTTCTTCTTTTTTTAAAGTTTTTTAGGTATTACCGTAGGTGGCGTTCCTTTGCTTGTGACCAGCTGGATGTGTTTTGTTTACAGCAAACATCTCATTCCCCAGTTTAAATGAGTACAAATCCCGGGGCATTAGTCTTTAATTAATATTTATGCCATCAAACTTAGTTTGTCAAGAAACTGAAATATTTATTTCTAAATGTACTACCACAAAAATTGAAGCACAAAAGAAGAAAACCAAACCGTTTGCTATGATCGACCATTAGAGATGGTTGACGAATGTTCTTGTCTCAATAAATGCTGCTTATTATCTATTATAATTGTGACGTGTCAAAAGGAGGTACTTCTGGGCATGACCGTGAATGGAGAAACAGTCAAAAAACCAGCCAGGGGTGATTTTTATGAAATTTTGAGTTTTTTTGAAAATTTGTGATGAAAATGTTATCTGAAAGTTTCAACCTGAAATTTGATCTGTTACTTGCATTGATTTTTTACACTTTTAGATGTAAACTTTGATCACATTCCCACAAAACATTAAGCTTTATAGGACGATATCTCAGTTTTTACTTTTAAGGCACTTATTATACATTTAACATTATTATTATTATTATTATTATTATTATTATTATTATTATTATTATTATTATTATTATTATTATTATTATTATTATTATTATTATTACCTAGCCGTGACTTGCGTCACGGCTAGGTCTTGAAATGCTATCGGATCTTTACCTAGCCGGGACACCGGCTAGGTCTTGAAATGCTACCGGATCTTTCTTTCTTCTGGCAACAAATTTCAAAATGCTTCTTCTCTTACATGTTACATGCTACAATGACGTCACTTGCACATATGCATTGTCTATATCCAGTGTCTATAGGGTGTTCACAGATTTGGGGTCAAAAGGTCATTTAGGGTCATTTCCGGTATAATACCAAATATCTTCAAAATGCTTCTTCGTCCACAAATTACATGTGATGGTGACATCCTTAGGTCATGTGACTTGACTTTGGTCGTGTCTATAGGGTGTTCACAGATAAGGGGTCAAAGGTCATTAAGGGGTCATTTCCGGTCAGAATGCTAAAATATTCAAAAATCACTGTTTTTACAAATTACATAGCAGAGTGTTGTCATTAGCACACATGCATTGCTACTAATAAGGGTCTTTATGGTGTCTACAGTTTCGGGGTCAAAGGTCATTAAGGGGTCGCTTCCGGTCAAAAACCAAAAATCATCAAATATGTTCATTTTTTTAAATCTAAAAACGTAACCAGACCAGAGTGACACAAACTTCATATATGCATTAGTGTTACCCGATGCATGCACGGTATTTTTATTTTTTGGTCAAAGGTCATTTAGACGTCATTTCCGGTTTTAAGCTAAATAACGTCAAGAATTTTTATCTCCATAACTAAGGATAGTAGATTTTTTTAATTTAAACTGTAACAATGCATTTTTGTGGTGTATATGAGGTTTTTTTATATTGGGGTCAAAGGTCATTAAAGAGGTCAAAACGTCAAATTTACGGAAAAGTAGCTGTATCTCAGCCTATGGAAGACGGATAAAGCCCCTACATGCTACAGTGATACACCATTAATGGTGTGAGATGTCCATAAACTTTAAGACTGGCATTTCCGGCTCCGGCTAGGTCCAGATCTGTAACCAGATCTAGTTCTTACCTAGCCGGGACTGCGGCTAGGTCTTGAAATGCTATCGGTCGGTTTTTCTGGCAACAAATATACACATTTTTTGCTCCAGCTCGGACATGCTTTGACCGATTTTGACCTAACTTGGTCACAATCATCATTGACTACGACTATACATGTCACATTACTTTTAATGGGTTAAAGGTCACAGAGGGGTCAAATGAGCCAAAAATGTGATTTGAAAAAAAATGCTTTTCTTCCTACATAAAACATCCTACAATAACGTCACTTGCACATAAAGATCGGCTATATCTTGTGTCTATAGGGTTAACACAGAATTGGGGTCAAAGGTCATTAAGGGGTATTTCCGGTATAAAACCAAATATCTTCAAAATGCTTCTTCTGCCACAAATTACATAGTACGATGACGTCACTTCCACATATGCATCGGCTATATCTAGTGCCTATAGGGTGTTCACAGAATTGGGGTCAAAGGTCATTAAGGGGTCATTTCCGGTCCGAGTCTAAAAAAGCTTTTAAAAATTATATCTGCTACATGTAACATAGTACGTTGATGCCATCTGCACTGACAGCATGGTCATTACCCATTGCTTGGAGTCAAGGGTTAAATTTTGAAATAGCCACAATATTTGAAGTAATTTATCCGTTTTTGCCTACATATTTTTAGAAAAAGCACACCTTGTAGATATGTTCCTCCGATTTTACGAAACTAAAAATAAGTGGGACATACTGTAATAATTGGGTAATCCATTTTGCCTGTCAATTAGTGCCTGTCAATCATGAGATAAAATACTTGAGTAGCAGGGTACTCGAGAATCGTGACGCGTGAGAGATTAAGGTGGCGATTGGTACACAGTAATTATTTGGAATTTTAAAGAGGAGGAGAGACTGTGAAACGGAGTGGGTGGGGTGGGGGCAGTAAGAGAGGAACTTGGGAGGTAAGGGGAGAGACAAATGGCGGGAGGGTGAGAGAAAGAAGGAATAAGGTAGAGCCTATTATGGTTATGATGATGATGATGATATGATGATGATGATGATGAATCATCATCATCATCATCATCACCATCATCATCATCATCATCATCATCATCATCATCATCATCATCATCATCATCATCATCATCATCATCATCATACCATCACCATCATCATCATCATCATCATCATCATCATCATCATCATCATGATAGGGAATGATGACGACCATGATGATCATGCATGATGATACATGTGCTACATGTATTAATGTTTAGCGTTCAATTTCCAATTTTTATCAACTTTTCCTAGACCATGACATAAACCAGAATCGAGACATACAATAATTGGAAAGCGATACCGTTTGGGTGACGTGCCATATCATGTGAGTAGTCATGTAAACATACAAGCACTGCACTTTGAGATTCGCCGCCTACTACCCACTCAACGTGTGCTGATCATGCTCATGATACTTTGAACATAAAGTGAAGTCATTTAATTATTTGGAATTCAAGAGAGGGGAAAGAGGAGATTGAGAGCCAGAAATGAGAGGGGGAAGGGGAGATTGAGAGAAATGATGGAAAGGGGAGTGGTGGAGGGATGTAATAGATAAACTTGGAAGGTAAGGGGAGAAACAAATGGGGGGGGGTAAGAAAAAGGAGTAAGGTAGAGAGGGGGCTTTAAAGTTACCCAGCAAAAGTCGCAATTTTATTTTAATAAACCTGAATACAATAAAGATCAATTATTTGGAATATAAGAGGGAGAGGGGAAGGAGAGATTAAGAAGGCGATTAGTACAAAACAGTAATTATTTGGAATTTAAGAGAAGGAGGGAGAGATCATGAGAAACGGAGGGGTGGGGGGGGGAAGTAATAGAGGAACTTGGGAGAGGGAGACAAATGGCGGGAGGGTGAGAGAAAGAAGGAGTAAGGGAGAAAGAGGGGATCTTTAAATTACCCAGGAAAAGTCGCATTTTATTCTAATAAACCTTATAAATACAATAAAGACTTATAGAGAGGGAGAGAGGGGAAGGAGAGATTAAGGTGGCGATTAGTACAAAACACAGTATTTATTTGGAATTTAAGAGAGGGAGGGAGGGATCATGAGAAATGAAGGGGTGGGGTAGGGGAAGTAATAGAGGAACATGGGAGGGGGAGACAAATGGAGGGAGGGTGAGAGAAAGAAGGACTAAGGGAGTGAGAGAGGGGATCTTTAAATTACCCAGGAAAAGTCGCATTTTTATGTTAACAAACCTTATCAATACAATAAAGAGTAATTATTTGGAATTTAAGAGAGAGAGGGGGAAGCAGAGATTAAGTTGGCGATTGTTACAAAAAAAGTAATTATTTGGAATTGAAGAGAGGAGGGAGAAACGGAGGGTGGGTGGGGAAGTAATAAAGGAACTTGGGAGGGGGAGATAAATGGCGGGATGGTGAGAGAAAGAAGGAGTAAGGTAGATGGGGTCTTTAAAGTTACTCAGCAAAAGTCGCAATTTTATTTTAATAATACAATAAAGATTATTTGGGGAAGAAGAGATTAAGATGGCGATTGGTACTAAACAGAGTAATAATAGTATTTGGAGTATTGAGAGGGGGAGATTATGAAAAACGGAGGGGTGGGGTAGGGGAAATAATAGAGGAACTTGGGAGGTAAGGGGAGGGACAGCTGGCGGGAGGGTGAGAGAAAGGAGTAAGGTAGAGGGGTGGGGTTGGGGTCTTTAAAGTTACCCAGCAAAAGTCGCATTATTTTAATAAACCTTAATACAATAAAGAGTAATGATTTGAAATTTAAGAGAGAGGAGGGGAGAGGAGAGATTAAGGTGCCGATTGGTACAAAACAGAGTAATTATTTGAAACTTAAGAGAGGGCGGGGGCGATCATGAGAAACGGAGGGTTGAGTTGGGGGAAGGGGGGGGAGAAAGAAGGAGGGATTAAGGTGGTGATACAGGAATGATTATTACGACATTCTAAACATGAAAAAAAGTATGACCCCAAAGGTCTAGGGGTCAAATGTTAAGTTTAAGATTAAAGGTCAAAGTTTAGCGGTTAAAGGTCAAACTTTAAGACTGGCATTTCCGGCCCCGGCTAGGTCCAGATCTGTAGCCAGATCTAGTTTCTTTCTTCTTCTGGCAACAAATTTCAAACAAATTTCAAAATGCTTCTTCTCTTACATGTTACATCCTACAATGACGTCGCTTGCACATATGCATCGGCTATGTCTATGTACTATATGGTGTTCACAAATTTGGGGTCAAAGGTCATTAAGGGGTCATTTCCGGTATAAAACCAAATATCTTCAAAATGCTTCTTCTGCCACATATTATAGAGTACGATGATGTCACTTGCACATATGCATCGGCTATACCCAGTGTCTATAGGGTGTTCATAGAATTGGGGTCAAAAGGTCATTAAGGGTCATTTCCGGTTAAAATCTAAAATCTTCAAAATTCATATCTGCTACATGTAACATAGTATGTCGATGCCACTTGCACAGAAATGATCCTTATGACATCCTAAACATATTAAACATGTTTGTGACCTCAAAGGTCAAAGTTTCGGGGTCAAAGGTCAAATTTTAAAATTGGTCCAATCGAGCTCAAATTCAACATTAATGATCCTTACGACATTCTAAACATGTTAAAAATATTTGTGACCCCAAAGGTCAGAGTTTACAGGTCAAAGGTCAAATTTGAAAATTGGTCCAATCAAGCTAAAATTCAAGTGGAATGGTCCGTACCACATTCTAAACATGTTAAAAATATTTATGACCCGAAAGGTCAAAATTCAGGAGTTATCTCATCTAAGGTCATGTAGGGGTCATTTCCGCTAAAACGGCTAGGTTCAGATCTGTCTACAGTTCTAGTTATTATTATTATTAGCTTATTAGCATCATTCACATCCGTGATGTACATGCTGCAGTAGGCGGTGATGAAGCTCTCGACTGAATTGAAACATTGTGTACGCAACAAACACTCAAAACTGATAGCTTAAAAAAGTGTCGATAGCGCTGATTGGTAATAAGATAGACGAGTGGATTAACAGATGAATTTATAAGTACAAAAGTATGACTTATATCTTCGAAAATAATAGTTTCAAATGCATCAACAAATGTATCGCCAAAAGAAGATAAAATATTTGCAGCCAAATGTATCATAAATATTGAAATACACGTAAAGAACACCAATCCGTTAGCTATGACCATGAACGATGCTTGGCGAATGTTCCTTTCAAGTTCTGCAGACATTTGTAATGCGCGGTTTTGCTTTCGTTTCTGAAGTGCTTTGAAAGTGCTTGCATACATGTAGAAGTTGGCCAAAAATACAAGCGTGACACCAGCAAGATAACTTATGTCTCCAACTAAGAAATAAGCGTTACTGTGACGAAAATACTGCACGCTCAAAAATTTAACATGACGAGGATATGTGCTGAATTGATCTTCCAGAGGCCACAGAATACAATTGTCCGCGGTGAAATCAAGAAAGTAAGGTAGTGTTGTACATGCTTGTACTACACTGATCAGAATTATGATACAGATAATTCTTAATGTTCTTTTTGTTCCCTTTAAGACACGGTGTTTAATAGGATAGCATATTGCGAGAAATCGTTCTGCGGAAACAATAGTAATGAGATACATAGACATTATGAAACAAAACCAAGTAAGAATTGAACCGATCGCCGATAAAATCTTATTCTCCCCGTAACGAATTGGACTTGAAAACATCAGGAAAGTAGTTAATAACACGACCTGTTAGAGAGATGACATCTGTACAGGCCAAGCCAGCCAAGAGAATGAATGTAGATGTATGTAGAAAAGATACTTTTATGACAGTCCAGATGAAAAGTATGTTACCAGTGAAACCCGCTAGGATGATACAAGGCCAGATAACCTGGAATAAGATCCATTCATTTGGTAAATAAACGTATGGCAGTAACGTTGTCGAATTTCTTAAATCAATGGTGTTGGAATTTGAACATGTTGTATTCATTTTGTCGCAAATAAAACCAAAATGTTGCAAATGAAATAATGCTGATTAATACAAAACGCTATCTCACATTCAAAAACTATTTAATCTGCAAAGCAAAGTCAAAACACATTCGTTCGTGTATATACATGTAGCATACGGTAATTATCTACCGGTAGTTTATGCATAATTATAATAATTTCTGAAGTTGCACAGGGCCAGGGTTGATTCAAAACACGATCATACGAGACGGTATATTGATTTTTCACAATAAGGAGAATCACGAATTTGGATAATAAATGTCCTACTGATTTCATTACTTTATTACTTTTTTAGCCCCACTGCATACTTCTTAGTGGATGTAGAATATTCGATCCAACATGTCGTCGTTATTTAATCAATTTTCATTCTATTACGATTGTTTGATGACGTAAAATCGATAACATATTTCCACAAGACTGTCAACATAATTAGTCTAGCCGAGCGGCGGCTAGACTCCTGTTTCCCAGTAGTTTCTTTCTTCTTCTTCTTCTTACCTAGCCGGGACACCGGCTAGGTCTTGTGATGCTATCGGATCTTTACCTAGCCGGGACACCGGCTAGGTCTTGTGATGCTATCGGATCTTTCTTCTTCTTCTTCTTCTTTCTTCTGGCAACACATTTCAAAATGCTTCTTCTCCTACATGTTACATCCTACAATGACGTCACTTGCACATATGCATCGGCTATATCCAGTGTCTATAGGATATTCACAAATTTGGGGTCAAAGGTCATTAAGGGTCATTTCCGGTATAAAACCAAATATCTTCAAAATGCTTCTTCTCCTACATGTTACATCCTACAATGACGTCACTTACACATATGCATCGGCTATATCCAGTGCCAATAAACTATTCACAGAATTTGGGTCAAAGGTCATTAAGGGGTCATTTCCGGTCTGAAAGCTAAAAATATTCAAAAAATCACTGTTTTTACAAATTACATAGCAGAGTGCTGTCATTAGCACACATGCATTGTTACCAACCAGGGTCTTTGGGGTGTCTACAGTTTTGGGGTCAAAGGTCATTAAGGGTCGCTTCCGGTCAAAAACCAAAAATCATCAAATATGTTCTTTTTTTTTATCTCAAAACGTAACCAGACCAGAGTTGCATAAACTTCATATATGCATTAGTGTTACCCGATGTGTGCATGGTATTTTTTATTTTTTGGTCAAAGGTCATTTAGACGTCATTTCCGGTTTTAAGCTAAATAACTTCAAGAATTTTTATCTCCATAATTAAGCATAGCAGATTTTTTTAATTTAAACTGTAACAATGCATTTTCGTGGTGTATGTGAGGTTTTTTTTGTATTGGGGTCAAAGGTCTTTAAGGAGGTCAAAACGTCAAATTTGCAAAAAAATGTTTAAAATTACGAAAAAGTAGCTATATCTCAGCCTATGGAAGACGGATAAAGCCCCTACATGCTACAGTGATGCACCATTATTGGTATGAGATGTCCATCAACTTTACGACTGGCATTTCCGGCTCCGGCTAGGTCCAGATCTGTAACCAGATCTAGTTCTTACCTAGCCGGGACACCGGCTAGGTCTTGTGATGCTATCGGATCTTTCTTCGTCTTCTTTCTTCTGGCAACAAATTTCAAAATGCTTCTTCTCCTACATGTTACATCCTACAATGACGTCACTTGCACATATGCATCAGCTATATCCAGTGTCTATAGGATATTCACAAATTTGGGGTCAAAGGTCATGAAGGGTTCATTTCCGGTATAAAACCAAATATCTTCAAAATGCTTCTTCTGCCACAAATTACATAGTACGATGATGTCACTTACACATATGCATCGGCTATTACAGGTACACAAAAGTTATTCTCCGATTTTGGGTCAAAGGTCATTAAGGGGTCATGTCCGGTCTGAAAGCTAAAAATATTCAAAAATCACTGTTGTTACAAATTACATAGCAGAGTGTTGTCATTAGCACACATGCATTGTTACTAACCAGGGTCTTTGGGGTGTCTACAGTTTTGGGGTCAAAGGTCATTAAGGGTCGCTTCCGGTCAAAAACCAAGAATCATCAAATATTTTCATTTTTTTTTTTTTTATCTCAAAACGTAACCAGACCAGAGTGACATAAACTTCATATATGCATTAGTGTTACCCGATGTATGTACGGTATTTTTATTTTTTTGTTTAAAGCTCATTTAGACGTCATTTCCGGTTTTAAGCTAAATAACTTTAAGAATTTTTATCTCCATAACTAAGCATAGTAGATTTTTTTAATTTAAACTGTAACAATGCATTTTCTTGGTGTATATAAGGTTTTTTTTATATTGGGGTCAAAGGTCATTAAGGAGGTCAAAACGTCAAATTTGCAATTTTTTTTTTAATTACGGAAAAGTAGCTGTATCTCAGCCTATATGGAACACAGATAAAGCCCCTACATGCTACAGTGATGCACCATTGGTGTGAGATGTCCATAATAGCCGGTCAAAGGTCAAACTTTAAGTTAAGACTGGCATTTCCGGCCCTGGCTAGGTCCAGATCTGTAACCAGATCTAGTTCTTCTTTCTTTCTTTCTTTCTTCTGGCAACAAATTTCAAAATGCTTCTTCTCCTACATGTTACATCCTACAATGACGTCACTTGCACATATGCATCGGCTATATCCAGTGTCTATAGGATATTCACAAATTTGGGGTCAAAGGTCATTAAGGGTCATTTCCGGTATAAAACCAAATATCTTCAAAATGCTTCTTCTCCTACATGTTACATCCTACAATAACGTCACTTACACATATGTATCGGCTATATCCAGTGCCTATAAATTATTCACAGAATTTGGGTCAAAGGTCATTAAGGGGTCATTTCCGGTCTGAAAGCTAAAAATATTCAAAAATCACTGTTTTACAAATTACATAGCAGAGTGTTGTCTTTAGCACACATGCATTGCTACCAACTAGGGTCTTTGGGGTGTCTACAGTTTTGGGGCCAAAGGTCATTAAGGGGTCGCTTCCGGTCAAAAACCAAAAATCATCAAATATGTTCATTTTTTTATATCTCAAAACGTAACCAGACCAGAGTTGCATAAACTTCATATATGCATTAGTGTTACCCGATGTGTGCACGGTATTTTAATTTTTTGGTCAAAGGTCATTTAGACGTCATTTCCGGTTTTAAGCTAAATAACTTCAAGAATTTTTATCTCCATAACTAAGCATAGTAGATATTTTTAATTTAAACTGTAACAATGCATTTTCGTGGTGTATATGTGGTTTTTTTTGTATTGGGGTCTAAGGTCATTAAGGAGGTCAAAACGACAAATTTGCAAAAAAATGTTTAAAATTGCGGAAAAGTAGCTATATCTCAGCCTATGGAAGACGGATAAAGCCCCTACATGCAACAGTGATGCACCATTAATGGTGTGAGATGTCCATAAACTTTAAGACTGGCATTTCCGGCTCCGGCTAGGTCCAGATCTGTAACCAGATCTAGTTCTTCTTCTTCTTCTTCTTCTTTCTGTCAACATTTAACATAATTTGCTCTAGCTCCTTTATTATTTGACCGATTATGACCAAACTTGGGCACAAGCTCCACTACCCCAGCCTTTACATTTGACATGACCCATTTGGGGTCAAACGTCATGCATGAGTAATTTTGGCTAAAAATGTGATTTTTACTAAAAATGCTTCTTCTCCTACAGATTACATGGTACAGTAATGAGATTTATACATTTACCTTGGCTATAGCCGGGGCCTATGGGGTCCTCACAGATTTGGGGTCAAAGGTCATTAAGGTGGTATTTCCGGCACATAACCAAATACCTTCAAAATGCTTCTTTTCCTACAGATTCTATGGTACAGAGATGCGACTGACACATATGCATTGACATTAGTTGGTGTCTATGGGGTCCTCACAGATTTTGAGTTCAAGGTCAAACAGAGGAAAAAAATGGTTGATTACTGAAAATCACTTTAAAATTCAATATTTTCTGCATATTACGTGCTGTGATCATCAGAATAATGCCAAAAGGGCTCTAGCATTATGTTCATATACGATTGTAATCAGATTTGGCTTAAACATGGAGGAGGGTCTGTTTTGGGGTCAAAAGGGGTAAAATTCTAAAGTTTGTCCAATTTAAATGAAAATTAGTATATGTGATCTTGATATGATTCAAAATATATTGGAGGTCATTTCAAGGTCACCAGAGGTCAACGAAAGGTCAAAAGGGGTCAAATTCTAATATTTGTCCAATTTAGATGAAAATTAGTATATGTGATCTTGATATGATTCAAAATTTATTGGAGGTCATTTCAAGGTCACCAGAAGTCAACTAAAGGTCAAAAGGGGTCAAATTACAAAGTTTATTCAATTTGAATGAAAATTAGTATATGTTATGTGGATATGATGCAAAATGTGGTGAAGGTCATTTCAAGGTCATCAGATGTCATTTCAAGGTCACGGCTAGACTTCGCAGCCTTACTAAGGATGCAATATATCTAGTATTATAATTGATTTTCGTCCACACACATTCGTTGGAAGATAAGATTCATTGAAATATGTTAAATAACGAATACCTGTTGAACGAATATTCTACTTCGAATATTCGGAGTCTATTACTATGGTAGTTAATCTTGTTACATCATCACTTCTACGGCGTATACGCCGTAGAAGTGACGTCATAATCGGATTAATTACCATAGCAATAGATGAATACAATTTTTGAATGTACCGCGCTGCACTGCAGCAGGTTGCACTCATCACCTGTCTTCAATCATAATAATAGATTGAATACAATACCGCTCTTTTCAAAGAGACTAATCTTACAGGTTCGAGTGATTAGCATTTCTTTGACATCTATGGTTCAATGCATCGGTACCGCATGAACGTTGTAGTGTGGGGCGATATAGCCAAAATTGTATTCATCTATTGCTATGGTAGTTAATCTGATTAACTACGTCACTTCTACGGCGTATAGGTATGATGGTAAGAGTCGTGCCGGAGAAATGCTCACATGCAAAAATCCCCAAACAGCACATTAGTCCGAATGGCCATTAGTCCAAAAAAGGGTTGAAGTTATGGTCGATGCCATTTTAGGTTATGGTTAGGGATAAGGTTAGGGTTAGGGATAGGATTATCATTAGGGTGAGAGTTAGTGTTAGGGATATAGTTACGTTACGGCTTGGGTAATAGTTAGGATTAGAGTCAGGATTGTAGACAGTAGACGATCTGAGGTTACTGTTCTGAACTCAGGCTACTTGTTGTACATTACAATGCATACAGCCCGTGGAACGGCGTTCTATAACAATACGCATACTGTACGGAATAAATAAAAGCAAAGCCTCAATTAAGCATGTTATGCAGGCTAGTGTTTAGGGTTAGGTTTAGGGTATGATTAGGGTTATAGAGTTATAGAGTTATAGAGGAGTTATAGAGTTTATTGGGTTTTTATTCATACGGACTGTCGATCTATAACAATTTATGTTTCCTTGGACTAACCTGAAAAGTGGTTCATTTGATCTGATCATCTGAGGGACTCAATCTCAGATTGGTCTTTTGGGTGAATTAATGGATTGATGTGATCCGTATTTGACCCTCAGACAATGTGCAAAACTGGTCCAATTAGAACTGGGTTATCAAGACAAACAGGACAAAGGTTGATTCGTCGACTTGTTTAATATAGGCCTATTGCTGACCTTTATTATTAGAAGTTATGTTTAACAATTATACAACTTCGAATAATTATCCTTTCGGTTCGGGTTCCTGCCTACTTATATCTTGTTTTTAACGTATGAGATATTATTTTGCTGTTGAGATAATGAAGGGAGAATCAGGTAATATGGACATGAGGTGAGTTGTTAACGTGTTAAACATGGGCCTGTTTTGCATATTATATTTTACTACAATAGCCAAAAATGTATTATGTATTTCATTGATAATATTGCTGTGATCTATAAAGTGATGTTATAATATAATGGTAAAGTGATTGTTTTTGGAATGCCTTAAAGCCACCGTAAGCAGGTTTTCAATATTTGTTAAGAATACATATACGAGGGGGAAATCGCCCAGAAGTGAAAGAGCTATATCAATGAAATTTTGTCAGTGCAATTACTGGTCCTTATGTACACTATGATGCAAAAATGGTCTCATAAGAATGCTTACTTTTTTACAGGCGCTAGATGTCAGTACCTGCCTATGTAACCGCATAACCAGCAAAATGGAGAAAATTGAGGCATGTAGCATGATTAAGTTCCATTTTAAGGGTTACAGTGCCCAAAAAATCTGTGATGAAATAAAAATTCATTTTCCAAAAGGCAACAGTGACAATATCACAATCACCACCGAAGATAACTTTCATTTCATCATCGATTTTCTTGGCACTGCAACCCTTCAAATGCAGGATCTTAATAACGCTGCTTGCCTCAATTTTCTCAATCTTGCAGTTTATGCGCAGTAACTGGGGCAGCAGGTTATTAGCATCTAGTGTCGCCTGTAAAAAGAGTAAACATTCTTATGAGACCATTTTTGCATCATAGTGTACATAAGGACCAGTTATTGCACTGACAAAATTTCATTGATATAGGTCTTTCACTTATGGGCGATTTCTAAAACTTTTTGATACCCCCTCGTAGTTGCATTAGAAAAATTAAGAGTGCTCCGATTTCAATGGAAATGGTCTCAAAATGTTCGTCATCATGGTCATGTAAAATTCACTCAAATAAGGAATACTTCTCACCATCTAGGAAAAATAGGGGGTGTGGTCAATAGGCTATATGGCTGCAATGGGGGGTTGATACTATGTTACAAAGCATTCTAGCCAGTACAAATATTCCTTATTTGACGCCATTCTGCATGACAAACAATTCGTATTCGATGTGAAATAAAGAATGTTCATAACATTGGATACTGTATTCCAGGGGCCAGAATAACCAACATTCAGTTTGTTGCATCCTGATACTATTAAATACCTAATTACATACATGGTATGGTCACATGGTGTCCTGCCCTTTCAACATGAAAACCACTTTATACTGTAAATGTGATAACCTTTTTTTTTGTTATTTCTAGTCCAACTGATACAAAATGGAATTCTAATCCAACTGATACAAAATGGGACAAGCTCGGTCGGCAGAGATCAGAACCATTGTTGATAGAAGAGGACAAACAGGAACCATTTGTACGAAAGCTAATAACACCCAGGGACCCTACGTCTAGTCTGCTTGAACTCTTTACACCCGATTCATCACCACCATGATAGACACGATGCCATCATAGTTTACCAAAAAAAACGTTATTCAGCCGAGGATCAAATAATAGTGTTTATATATATGCAAATTTTTATATTTTATTTGGGTTAAGCAGGGGCTCGGTTCAATCCAGGTGGTGGCCGCATTGCATTCTCTAAATTCAGTAAATTTTCATCGTCAACCGTGTAATTGAATGGGATTATTTTGAAATTTTAAAACGCTTGAAATATCACAAAAAATAGGCATATGTTGATAAATAATATCAATTTAAATACAAGCTAAAACCGTTGGGGTTCGATAATGAGCCCCACAAAACTAACCGACTATATTGGAAAATGCCATACGACCGGACAGTTTCACAAGTTGCCGGCTCGATCATGCCATCCGCCGCCTGGTTCAATCGTTCAATTAACAATCGTTGTTTTAACAGATTGCATAACTCCTTTTTGGATATGGCCCATTGTAGTTTTTGGATGCGTATAACATTTTTAGTTATATTACGCTTATCCACAATATTTGTTGTATCTCGTTAATGCTAATTTTAGCATTTAATTAACAGCTCACTGGACTCGGATTTGCTTGAAAGCCATTTTTGTTAAAATCGTATTTAATAAAAATTTATAGTTTAAAATAAATAAATAAAATAAATAAATTTTGGATTTATAAAGCGCCTTTCTCCAGATCTTATTTATAAAGCGCCTTTCTCCAGATCTTAGAGGACTCAAAGCGCTGTAATTTCGCTGCAATGGTGAATCATCACAATCAGGTCGCATCAACTAGGCCAGTTGCTGCCGAACGGCGCACACATATCCGCATTTAGATTGTAGCATCCACCAATTATCTGTGCAGCTCACCAAATTCTATTGGGTGAAGGAACCAAATAACTAATCACCGATTTTTGCGATACAGCAGGAAACCGGAGATCCCGGAGAAATCCTGCGAGAGCGGGCATGGAATCGCTTGATCGCTATTGTTTTTGGAGCAATATTGTTTCTTTTGTAACAAGTCCTTGAACAATATTGTTTTTTAGTGCTTTTGCTTTTTACCTCCCCAACCTCACCCATTATCTCACTGAGGAATTTTATATCAAATGACATGTTTTTATATTCTATGGTCTCAATTATAGATTCCAAACGTTTTATATAAGGTATAAACTGCACATATTATCATCATCATATTCATCATCATAAATAACTATAAGCTGTGGCGTTCTTAAAATTGAGTTTCAACGGGTTGGTTTAGTTCTTTCAAGATTCTTTATTTGGTTGCCGTTGTTGTTTTAATTTTCCTGTTTTTATGTTGCAGAAATGTTGGAGCTATTCACGAAGTACCCTGCTTACTACGATTACCTGTGTTTTGTGTATTCTTACTGTGGGATTCCTAATCCTTGTCTTGTATTGGAAACCCAATTGGAGGCTGAAGATGATGTATTCAAGATGTCATCTACATGAGGCTGAAGCCGTTCTCATCCAAGTAAGTAATCCAACAAAATTTGCTTCTGTACGTGTCAGTGCTTTATTACGGTGAAAGCACACTCTTAACATTTTATTTATGTAATTTACAAAGTTACCTTTCCTTTGAAAATATACTAGATCATATTCTTATCGTTTATATTTACAGGATCTTTATAGTAGAGAACATGTAAAGTACATCCACCGCTTAAAGCTAGATGAAAACAGGTTTGTAAACACTGTGTAGTCTGTGACACATGATTTCTAATAGGCCTATATCATGCTAATTAAACTATAAAACAGTTAATGAAAAACATTTATACGACCAGGAAAAAACTAATATGTGGTCTAAATTTTGTTAGTTGAAATTTAATATTATAATTATAATCATATTTTCATGACTTGATTCTCTTCTCGCAACCCAAATTGATCATTTACACACTAATTGAATAATCTGGCTATGCCAGATAGCAACTATGTCATCCAGGTGGTGGCCGCATTGCATTCTCTAAATTCAGTAAATTTTCATCGTCAACCGTGTAATTGAATGGGGTTATTTTGAAATTTTAAAACGCTTGAAATATCACAAACAAATAGGCCTATGTTGATAAATAATATAAATACAAGCTAAAACCGTTGGGGTTCGATAATGAACCCCACAAAACTAACCGACTATATTGGAAAATGCCATACGGCCGGGCGGTTTCACAAGTTGCCGGCTCGATCATGTCATCCGCCGCCTGATGTCATCGAAAGCCACTGCGCACGATCAAGGCCACTGCGCATACGCCAAACATGCGTAGTGCAGTGGTGATGCGTTACGTACACTCCTAAAAAGGAATAGTCGAATTTGACTAGAACTCATGTCAGATTTTGCTCTATCCGTGTCAAATTCAACATTATTCGGGTCAAATTCGACATGAATTTCTGGTCAAATTTTACTTGCAATCTAGTGATCTTATTATACTAGAATCTAATCAAAATCGACCAGACCCTGTGTATTGTTTCGGATTAGAAATGATCACAATACATTGGGCAAATTAATTCTTTTGCACAAATGAAGTCGTGAAACGTTATAAAGTATAAGAAGAAAAATATGACAGAAAGCAACCAAAAGGTAACAGCTTATTTGTACGTAATTCTCTAAACATGTCCCGCATAGATTAAACTATTTCATGTTTTCATATTTTAGTAATTGATACTAACTAATTTTACATTTCAGCTTACATCATTTTCGAAGTATTTTAGACGTCATTGTTAATGGCGAGCTGCGTTATTTTTGTTACCAAAAGATGAAATTCATTTGGGATTCAGTGAACAATACATTTTTCCTTTTAAGGTGAGTGGGAACTTTGTCTTTGTCCTCTCTTAATTTCTTTTTCATCTTCTTCTTCATCTCCTTGGTTACGGGTATGCCGGCATCAAAGCAATCTGCTTCTGCTTCTACTTCTTTTTCTTCCTCTTTGATGTAGCTATCCACGTATTATAATGCTACCGTTTCCGAAACCAAAGGCTCATATGCACAAAACAAGTTATACTAGATCTAAGTAACTTTTAACCGGATCTAAAAGCTCTAAACAATGAAGTACAACAAAGTGTACCAACATCACCATGTTTGTTTTTCACTCAATGAGTGCGAAATAGTGCACCTCCGGATCATTTACCCGGAGTACGGCGAAATAATCATCAAAGAGTACACCATTTTGCTCTATATAAGTGACAAGCCAGCATGGCGAAGTCGGTACTCTTTGTTGTACATCATTGTTCTGTGCATATGGGCCAAAGTGTCTATTCGTAAAAGAAAGCGTTCCCGATACATCAATCTAATGGTTATCTATACTTTATTCTCAGATCTCCAGAGCTGAGTTCACCCTGCATTAACTTCTATCGTGATTTTCAGGCAGGTCTTTCTGATGACCAAGTAAAGGCAAGGTATGTCATTGTTATCAAATTAAATATTATCTTATGTTATCTTAAGCACACATGTGTTTTTATTTGCATTCAATTAATTTGGCAATTTTGATCGTAGTGACGATATGAAGCTTAGAAACAACTGTACTGGTTTCATGAAAATATTCACAACTTCTATTCATTGTATATCTTTTCCATAGACAAATAGTTTTCGGATTAAATACCATCACCATCAGAGTTAAGCCTATCTTAGTTATGCTCGTTCAAGAGGTAAGCCTCCAATTAACGGGAATAACTAAAACACGATCTATATTCCAAATAGTATAATATTCGTACAAAAATGATTTATTACTTAATTTATTTCAATTTATTTTGATAACGAGTGTTTGTTGACGTAGGTAAAATGAATTATATTTGATGCCGAATATCTGGTGAAATATTATCGATTTCACATCATCATAGTGGTGGGGTTGTGATGGTGGCGGTGCTGATGGTGGCGGTGACGGTGGTGGTGGTGGTGGTAGTGGTGGTGGTGGTGGTGGAGATGGAGGTGGTTGTGGTGGTGGAGGTGGTTGTGGTGGTTGTGGTGGTTGTGGTGGTGTGGTGGTGGTAGTGGTGGTGGTGGTAGCGGTGGTGATGGTGGTGGTGATGGTGGTGCTGGTGGTGGCGGTAGTGATGGTGGTGGTGACGGTGGTGGTGGTAGTGGTGGGGGTAGTGGTGGTGGTGGTGGTGGTGGTGGTGGTGGTGGTGTGGTGGTGGTGGTGGTGGTGGTGGTGGTGGTGGTAGTGGTGGTGGTGGTGGTGATGTTGGTGTTAGTGGTGGTGGTGGTGGTATGGCACTGGTTGTGGTGGCGGCGGTGGTAGTGGCAGCGGCTTTGCAATAATTGTGATTATTAAAATACTGTTCTGACTAGCAATGGGTGCTACATCCCTGGTGCTACTAGAGACCTGTTAAATGGTTTCATCAATTAGACACATTGTTACTCATTCTCACTCGTTCGCTCATTTACCAGGTATTGAATCCGTTTTACATTTTCCAAATCTATAGTATATCTGTTTGGATAGCGTATGAATACTATAGTTTTGCCGCCTGTATTCTCATCATGACCTTGGTATCGCTTACTGTATCGCTTTATGTTACCAGAAAGGTAAGCGTATAGCAACGAACTCAACTTCCTCCATGTAGATAAGGTCTTTTATCCTGCGTTATATCTTGGACCAACCATGGACCAACATAGGGCAGACCAAATGTAGACGCCTGTCAACTCATCAAATATAAATGGGTGGGTGTTGATTGAGCTGAGTATTCAGCCCCCTGACGTACAGCATCCCGTAATGACGATGTGCTGCTTATTCAGTATATGGATTACGCGTCGCGAAGATACTTTCGCATGATTCTAAACATGCTAAGCAAAAACGTAGTTATGTCAATAGGCATTTTTACTACCATCCTCCTGGAACAATAACACTCGACTCACAAATTGTTAGGAAGAAGTATATTTTATCAGATTTTTTTATTGCTGCACGTATATTCTAATTCATATCTAGGAAAGTACAACGCTTCGGAAAATGACGGATTCGTTTTTGAAAGTCAAAATTCTTCGGCCAAACGGGAGTAAGTTAATTTCCATCACGATTATTTGTTATGCATTGATAATGTGATATCATCCAAGGTGAAAGGCAGACCAGCCTGCTGATTCGTTAGCATAGTCCCTCCTCCCTTTTACAGTACCTCACAATGATATTCTTGACGTAGGAAGTGTTGACGTTATATGATTTTTAGTGTTTTAAAAATGCTGTAAAAATTTCCTTTGCAATTGCAATGATAAGTTAAAGATGAAATGAAGGGAATTTATAAGTTATTTCGAATAGAAATAATATAAACTTATTTTGCTCCCACGTTTTACTAATGTCTTCAGGTATAGTGATCCAGACAGAAGATCAAGTAGTTCCGGGTGATGTTCTTGTTATTCCTCCGCATGGATGTACTATGAGTTGTGATGCAGTCCTAATAAACGGTACATGTATTGTCAACGAGAGTATGCTCACTGGTAAGAATTCGGCTGGAAACTTTGATAATTAGAGGCCCTATCAGTAATGTCAGCTAAACTATGCGTCAAAATATTTGTAATTGTACAGATGTGCGGGAACAGCTTCAAAGTAATAATCAAAATTATCATAAATAACAAGCAAAAAAGAAGAAAACATCAATTGCTTGTAGCTAACAAGTGTTCATATGGGCAGATTTTTCCAACGTTGATATAAAATGTGACGTTTTACCCCTATTAGGATGCCGTATCACTTGCAAGTTATGTAACACAACATTACTATAATCGCCCTTCGCACTGTTCCGCCATATGCGAAAAGTGCCGCGATCTGGCAGCATACATGAATGGCAATTGAAACAGTCATAATATAACATTGTGTAGAGTTACGTAATTTTTCCTTTCATATCTTTTGCCACTTCAAAGCTCTTCTTGCAGATGTCCAAATAGTAAGAATTACTCTTTACGAAAATGTAAAAATCTGATTGAGTGCCTTTGTGTCCTGGCTGTTTCATGCACTTTTATAACACACAATCCGCAGAACGCAAGGTACTTATTTGTGATTGTTTTGCTGCCTGCGAGTAAAATGGTACCGGGTTCTTTTATTATTATATACCCGAACTCCACTGACCAGAGCGATTTGATGAAGAATAGTTATATCAAAATGTTGCCTTTCATACCACTACTGTAGATATATGGTGTATGGAATGGTCGTAATAACACATCAGTAGGACCGACCTCAGTCACAATTGACGGAGTGACACGGATTGGTGACATATAGGCGCTGGGATTAAATACCGATTTTCTTTGTTTTGAATCATTTATTCGGCTCAAAATTAAAAGAGGACGTTTTTGATAGTGAAAAGAACATTTTGTGGAAAAATACAAATTCATTTGCTTATGGAAATATTACCCGATTTTAACCACCTGCGCTTTCGCTAGTTCAGCAAACATCTGATTCAGAAGGATGGTTCTTGAAAGACTTGTTATTATAAGGGTAATTGTCCCTGAGTAATTTTTGCCTTCATTTTTTTATCTTTATTTATTAGGCGAAAGTGTACCTGTAACAAAAGTGTCACTATCTAGCCAACAGTCCTTAGATGAACAACATCACATCTACTCTCCAGAACTGGACAAGCGGCATACACTATTCTGTGGAACTCGAGTCATACAAACACGTCTTTCTGGATATGATATGGTGAAAGCAGTTGTGGTGCAAACCGGTATGAGAATATATTTTGTCCAAACTTACAGGATGGTATCCTTTTATGCGATTCTGTATCAACATGCAATGTTGTAAATAATACATGTTTAGAGCTAGTATATCTTATTGATGTACATATTGAAACATGTAGAAAGTCATCATGACAATGTACGTCTTTTGTGGCTTATAGGATTCTCCACTCTGAAAGGGACACTTGTTCGTTCCATTTTATACCCACGACCGATGGAGTTCAAGCTTTATCGCGATGCCATGATGTTCGTTGGCTCGTACATTGCATTAGGTAGGTGCAATACCCAATTCGCTCTTTTATTTTCTCATACTGAAAAATCTCAAATGTTAATATCAACCACCTTTTGTATCATACACATTGTTGCAGTGCGAAGCCCATTTTTTGCCATAGTCGCTACCCACGCCCGGTGAATAGCGTAAAACACCTCCCGGGTTATTGATAATCGTCAATATGCCAAATCACGAAAAAGTTATGCCTGATTAAGAGCTTCATTTGATAATAAAAACAGTATTTTCTCAAAAGACTTTGAACATCACTGTATCTATTGAAATTGACGACTTTCAAACAAATATATTGTGGGGAGCTTAAAACAAGTATCGACAGGGGCGTAGCCAGCTTTCTTGGTCAGGGGGGGCAAAATAAAATTTGGGGGCACCATACAATACATAGAGACTGTATGTCTTCAAGCTTCCCGAAAAGGGCCTTATTTTCGCCCATTATCCGGCTAAAAAGGGCTTTATTGTTAGAATGTGCGCGCGTAGCGCGGAAACATTTTGTATTTTACACTATTTTGGCCCTGAAATTTACTAGAAAAGGGCTCCTTGCCCTTTTCTTTTCCTTTGCCCTCCTGATTTTCTCTTTCATTTTTTTGTCAGAGGGGCACTTTTTCTTTCATTTTTTGTCAGGGGGCACTCTGCCCCCCCCGCTGGCTACGCTACTGAGTATCGATATTAAATGGATAGGTGCTCATTACCTTTCTATATGATCATTTACTTTTGGGTGACAATCACTTCCCTCAGATTCGTTTAAGACAAAAACAGCCATTCAATAATATACTATTTTATCCATATTTATCTTAGCCTTCGTTGGCGTTGTCTATTCTGCTTGGGTACTCATCATCAATGAGGTTGGTATTTGTAGATTTTATAATTCACCTGTTCGATAATTCCCAGAATCTTTTGTAAAGTAGTCTTAGTCGATTCGCATATCGTCACCGCATGTAAAACTGCACAGCTATATCATTTTTCATCCTGATGTGGCAGTGACGTTAGCGCGTTGAAGCAATATTTCGCGCGCGAGACTATGTATTGTCTTAAATCGCCTGCGTGTGTACGCCAGCGATTTGAACCTACGCCCAACGAAAGACGCACTGACGTCACTGTCACATCAGGGTGAAAATGGTATAGCAGCGACGTGTGCATCGACAACGACAAATGCTCGGTTATATTCGCAAAGGCTTTCGAGATTAACGAAACAGGCCAATCTTTAAATCGGCAATGAAACGTGTGCAAATAAGCGTCACGGTTTCAAGAGTTGTAGGAGCAGGCATTATTATATGAAATTGGGTGCTTTTCGGTGAATTCGAAATGGGATGTCTTGAAACCATTTACAAGATAATAAAACGGCAAATTGAAGTGATTTAGGTCATCAAGTTAATCTGGTATTGTTTCCACTTATCTTATAGGCAAGTCCTCGTACGGTAACTTTGTTAACCATGGATACCCTTACCATCGCCATACAACCTCTTCTACCAGTCGCTTTAACGACGGGCATGTTATATGCTCAAATACGACTGAAAAAGCAAGGAATATTTTGTATCAGCCCTCAGAGAATCAACCTCTCCGGTGTCCTTGACGTCGTCTGCTTTGATAAGGTAAGACTTTCTCATAGTAAACATCACTTGTGGCCGTACACTACGAATGAGCCGTAAAGTCGTCATTGTATTCTGAGTTACAGTGTAAAATGTGCGTGAAGGTCGTATTCATAGGTACCTCAATTTTACGACTGATTCGTAGTGTACGGTCACATTTTATGTCATCACATGTCTGTTTCCGTCTCTTCGTCGATCAAAAAACGCAATATAACGATAGAATTACAACGTCAAAGCTAATGGGCCTTTTCAAGTTCTCAGTTTTGGTTTTTCTATTGTTCAGAAACTAAATATCAAGAAATCAGAGTTAACCCTTTTAAATTAAGATCTCCCTAGACTTTTCTAATCAAATTCGACCTGATTCTATTCACGATTTTGGGTTAAATTTGACTAGAAAAATCTAGTGAGATCTAATTTGACTTTGAATTTTAAATCTAGTCAAATCGGCTATTGTTTTTCAGTTCATGGTTTATTTAAAAAAAAGGGAAACTTGAAAATGCTCAATGTTTGCACATTTTCAGACCGGCACTTTGACAGAAGATGGGCTAGATCTTCTTGGATTTCGAACTACAACGGATAATGGTACTTCCAACCAAACCGTATTTTCTTCAATGGAAACCACGGCAACATCTCTATCAGCCTGCCCATTCTTGTCCACCATGGTAACATGTCATTCTCTAGCTGTAATTGAGGGGAAGATACAGGGCGATCCCATGGATTTGAAAATGTTTCAAGCCACAGGCTGGGTAAGTTACTGTGACTTTTCACCAAACTTTTCTAGAGTTTGGTTGCTTCCAGTCAACCTGTGTCCTTAACTGTGTTTTTTTTGTTATTGCCCTTACATTTAATTAATTGTTAATGAAACAGTGTATTCTCAATCATTTTAAGACAATGAACATGTCACTCTCATATTATTCTGACATCCTCTTTCAACTTTCCAACAACAAGGAATTTTTTCATTATAGACTTAAAATAATCTTTTTTTTCCATCTAAGCATAATCTAGCAGTTGATTTTGCTATTGCAAACTGTGGGCGCAGTAGAAAAAAACAATGATTTGTTTTGAATATTTCATTGGATGAGCTGCAGTTAATATATATCATATTGATGTGGTTGTAGTAGTAATGATGATGATGTTAATGATGATGATGATGATGATGATGATGTCAATGATGAAATGATGATGATAATGATTAAGATGATGATGATGATAATGATGTTGATGTAAATGATGATAATGTTGATGTTAATGATGTAGTGATGATGATGATGATGATGTTAATGATGATGTTACTGATGTAATGGTGATGATGATGGTGATGTAGATTATGTTGATTATAATGTTAATGGTGATGATGTTGATGATGATGTTAATGATGTAATGATGATGATGTTCAAAATGATGTTGATGATGATGATGACGCTGTTGATGATGATGTTAATGATAATGATGATGTTAATGATGTAATGATGATGATGATGATGATGATGATGATGATGATGATGATGATAATGATGATGATGATTATGATATGAGGGATTTAATTAAGTATGCAATCTTCACTCTCCCTCCCGCACCCACCCAGTCAATGTTGTTTTGATACTGAGACAGGAACGGACAATTGGTCTAGTATTGGCTCCAACATTGCTTGGGGGTGCAAGCAATATGAAACATTAATGTTTGCCACTCATGTTACTTGTAATGTTTAAACAAAGAGCACGTTTCTATGGTATCACTCACAGTAACCTGCTTACTTCTCATGTATATGTTTTTGCTTAACACGTGTGCTATGAGCCACAAAATACATCATCTCCAAATACACAGTTCAGTGACCTCGAGGCCTCCATTCAACAAGAACGTTAACTTGCTGTTATAGAGGATGATGCGTTTATACCCAATACGCTCAGAGGTCAATTTATGAGTGTACGGACATTATAGGGTCAACAAACTGTGTCTTTATAATTCAAACAGCATGTGACATATTTTCGGCAAGGGTCCCGTGCCAAGCACAAATCGACTTTTACAATATTTATTGAAGAGATAAGATATGCATAATCTCAGTTTGCGAGAAGATAAGAGGTCAAATTTTTCCATGTTAAAAATAGAATTACATGCTAGGCATGTTTGTTCCTCTTTCGCGTTTGTGTATTAATTAATCGTCATCGTCATCATTATCATCATCATCGTCGTCGTCTTCATCATCATCATCATCATATCATCATCACCATCATCTCATCATTACCTGACTATTAGCCACAAACCCATACCAAGGAAAATAAAATATCAATTTTGCTGCAAGCCCTCAGAGAAAATTTATATACAAATATTTAAAATCATGTTTTATTACAACGTATCTAATAGTTGTTCAACTTCTTTTTTCGGTTGCAGACTTTGGATGAAGCAGAAATTAATGTTGGTAGAAGTATACGAGGACCAAGACGTCAACTAATACGTGTCAAGCCCTCCATTATTTCCGATAGGGTATAGTATGCGTATTTTACAAATCAGTTCTATTCTTATTAAGCGCTTACATAATCTCCCGAGGTTCGTATTTGTAGATTGTTCAAGGTATCTTTGTGAAATCACAGCGAATCATGGTGGGTAATTCTTTTCCCGTCGAGAAATTTTACATTTTCATTTGGTAATAAGATTTTGTTAAAATATGAAAATATCTCTTATGCATGTTATACTTTCAGCACATGTCGGAGTATATCATTTTAAAACAATTTACATTTTCATCACGTCTACAACGCATGAGCGTTATTGCTCAATCACAAATCTCACGTGAATTCGCGGGATTTGTAAAAGGCGCACCAGAAACGATTGTATCACTCTGCACCCAACAAAGTGGTAAGTTATATCATGCCTTCTACGCACGTTATCTTACTTTTCCATTCATAAAGATGCGTAATACCTATGAGCTGAGGTATATCAGAAACGAAACAAACAAACAAGTAAAGCCTATTTTCTCTTCTAGCAGACGTACACTATTCATTGGCATAAGTTACTAAGTTTGGCATGGCATAATTACCTAGATTTTGCCCTAGGATTTATGTACTTGTTAAAATGGTTGAAGAGGTAACTTTAATATTTCTTTTTTTGATATCCAGTTGCAAACGATTTCCAAGTAATTCTGGAAAGCTATACATCTGAAGGATTTCGTGTTCTAGCATTAGCGTGGAAGCCTCTGAAAGACAATGTTACGGCGAGTAATTATCAAAATATTGGCAGGTTGGTTACATAATCTTATCACTGACACTGACGTACCGACCGGTATTAGCCTCCGGCTCGAAATACCGGGTCCTTGTTCATTTCTGTTTTGTTTTATTTCAGAGATGAGTTAGAGAATGATCTCACGTTTCTTGGTATTCTCATATGGCAAAACAAACTCAAACCAGAAAGTTCACCAGTAATAAATGAACTACAACAGTCTAGCATTCGAACGATCATGGTAACAGGTACATTATATTATTAACGTCAAAGTTTTCGTATTGTTAGTATCCGCAGCATGTGTAGTATAGCTAAAGTAAGAATGCACATTTTGTGTTAGGGAGAGGTAATGTAACGAATGGTCGATAATCTTGTGCAAATAAACAATAATTAATGGCAAAACTTAGTATTACGGGAATCGATATATAAGAATCTTGCAATGTCTACAATCCGTACTGTACTATACACTAATATATAATGACTGTGTATCGTATTATAATAGTATAAAATGGTTGTTGAAATTTCCACCGCAGGTGACAATATTCTAACAGCCATTAATGTTGCTGGTAAATGTGGCATGTTATCTCCTGATGATACTATTACACAAGTAAATATCAAAACTAAAGGCGTTGAATTGAAGGGCCAGCTGGAATATAAGAAGATCATTGGAGGCGACCTTGACCTTGATGCTACTGATATAAGTGTAGATGACTGTCAGGTACTTCTTGTTGAATCTCTATTAGATCGATCTCAGTTTGGTCCTTTAACACATACCGCGCCATCAGTGTCCCGACCGACAGGTAGCCTATCGTTGACTTACATAGTGCTATCGTTTTATTTTGTTTTATACCGTTATGTTCATTATTCGCTCAATTTAGGTTGAATAAATACCACTAATTCTCTATAACACAGGTTTCAATGGGAAAAAATGTGTAGGCCTACTTCAAGAACGATTTTTACAAATGTGGAATCTCATAGTGAAAAGACATTATTGTCAATTAAAAATAGAAGGGTGAATCTCCAAATGACCAGAATTTCAACATTATTTCGATGACCTGAGATTTTTAAGATACAAGACGTACAAAATTGTTCTCTAAAACAGAGTTTTCTCAGTAATCAAATATCGCAGCAAGTGAAATGTTGGTGCATTGGATGTAGCTTAACATTTTTCTTGTGTGTTTATACAAATTTTTAGAATAAATTTGAAAATCCTTGTTTAAAGCCGTTTTACGCACCATGTTCACACGATCAAAAACGCGTTCCATGACGTTTTTTTCAAATGTGCGCCCGTATAAAACCACGCCGAGTGATTGTTTTCTTCTTTTTTGTATTGTACGACAAATCGATTAAAGAAATAATGTTGCCATGGGGAAGAACCAAATACAGTACCGATTAAATTTTAAAAGCCCGTTTTTGGGGGTCATTTTCGAGAATCTTGCCTGAGAAAAACTGTTTTGTGGAATTATCGATATCTTGATTACGGGACGTTAATTTAGAGATCTGAATACCTACATTATTTCTCAACATTCTGCCAATTGCTATCCCATTTGATTTTCACTCCAAATTGAAGCTAGTATTGCAAAAAAACGAGGTTTTTCCTCCATCAGTTCGTTCAAAATTTATTTCAGCGCCGACATGCGTGTTTATTCTAAGAGCCATTGTGCGGACGCGATTGTAATCACGTAATTTCATCCAACTTATAGTTATATTCGGGCTTCGAGAACAAGCAATTGCGTAAGCTGATGTTCGGCCGAGTGGATAGAGCGCTGGACTGGGAATCTGTTATGAACCATTTTTGTGGGTTCGAGTCCCTGTGTGGCTGAATTTTCTTTTTTACCCTCTTTTCTCATTTGTGCCTGGACACCTCGAATAAGCCGTAAAGTCCCCCTCTAGTCATTTGTACCTTTTTACATATTTGCAAAGAACATGTTTCAGGGATTAAAATGATACCTCAATGAACTTCATATGACAATCAGAAGCGAAGTTATGGCTTGTTATAGGTTGTCATGAATCAAAACGCGAAACCGAGAAAAACGCGTTCAAAGTTAGGGAAGTAAAATGACCATTTTTGAAATGAAAACCAGCATATTTGCATAGTAACCAGTATGTTCCTTACATCCTAATTGCTTCAAATTTTACAAAGACACGTTATGAGTATTATTACAATAATAAAACAAGATTGAGACTGATATTTTATTGTTTTGCATATTTATTGAGCTGTTAATTAAGCACTGTTGTATGTTTGTTTTATCTATTTTTTCATCAGACGGGCCTCAGAAAATGTAGATTATTTCATATTTCCACTTATTTCTTTAAAATAAAACTTTGTATGTGTTTAGAAGAAAGCTTAACATTTCAAATCTGCAAACATCTCAACTTCGCCTTAAAATATGAGATTTGCATATATTTTCACCTGTAGCTCGAAATGAAGTTTGCCGAGTTTACGGCTCATTCGCCGCGTCCAGACACATTTTTACTTTCTTTCCTCTTTTCTTTCTCCTTTTCTTTTTTCATTTCTTTTCTTTCATTTCGTTCTTTCTTTCTTTCTTTCTTTCTCGTTCTTTTTCTTTCTCTCTCTTTCTTTCTCTTTTTCACTATTTCTTTATTCTTTCTTGCTCCTTTGTTTTTAGTTTTATTTGATTGATTCGCTGACTGCAGTGAATCGTGATTGATTGTTTTTCACTTTATATAATTCAGAAATTTGTAGGCCTGCTAAGTCTGTCTTGTTGAATATTCTTCCCAAATTCGATTCGCAAATAATTGCTGTTTGATATTGTTGTTGATGTTATTGTTGTACCCTATTACATTGTAATCAGGGGAATAGCAGCATTGATTTATTTCATCAAAGATATCAAGGCTATAAATTCAAAATCAACACATTTTCCAGGGCGTAGCTTGACGAAGTGCCCCCAATCAATTTTAAAATTTATAAAATCCTTATGAAAATTGCCGAAAATGGCTTGTGCCCCCCCCGGCATCCGACCCGGCATGCCGCCCCTCATGACACCCCCCGACTCACGAGCTCCGGGCACGAGCTAAGTCAAGTTTCATAGCCTTTTCATGTCTTGACCGTGGATCGATATTCTATTGTAAGTAGGCCTACATCCCGGTACGCTTGTTCATTTTCTGCATGGCTGTTTCTGTTATGAACTTACGCCCCTCTGAAATCAAGCCCATGAAAAAATCTCGGCTAACCTTAAAGGGACCATTGAAAGAAAAACATATGTGGTATCAAAATAAAGCTAATAACATATAGAATCCATTTCTAAAATGATAAACGCAATTTTCCTTTATTTTACCCCCCAAATCAGCAAATAAAGACAAAGCGCCCAATGTCGCGTCGTTCCGCCCAATTCATATGTGCAGAGACACGTGGCAACCCCTGTGACGTCAAAGTGGTTATCCTTTCCGCTGCATGGCAACACTGCATAGTCCAGACTTGGTCCTAAACCAACGCATGAACGTGTTTACAGGGGTTTACAGCAATGAACTTTTATGTGCCTTTTAGGCCTAACAAGTATATTAAAAAGGATATTATAATATAAATTACAAAGCTACAATGACTTCTATGATAGGCCTAGGCCTATATATAAATTCTAGCTAGGCCTACAAAATTGGCCAACAACGGGGAAACATAAGTAAGTTAGGCAGCTTTAGGCCTAGGCCTTCATATTGACAAAGTCAAAGCTGTCAGTGCTAGCTGCTCGGCGTTTGCAAGAGAGTATCATTTGTTTTGACTGAGGCATTCTGATATTGCAACTCTTTACTTATATTTCCTCTGAAATATCTGGTGAGGATAGGAAAGAGAAGGCAATGATGTTTCGGGTTAGCCCATGACATGCGACTTAATTTCTTTAGGCCTAATTAGCCTACCTCCCGGGCGTGCGGCCTAGGTTAGGCCGTATAAAGTTAATATTTTGGTTCTAGTCCAGAGGATTTTCATGAATTGATGAGGGAGGGAGGTGTTTTTTTTTCAGTGTAAAATCAGCATTGTCTGCAGTTTTCGGTCTTTTCCAATAGTGCTCGAGGAAACGATGACGCACTTTTTTTTCAAATGTGAGATTCTGAGGGATAAACCCCCTAGAGTTGGCCCTACCACAAAAAGACTTGGAAGTGGTCCTTGTTCTCTAATAAACTTATTTATAGGCCTATGTATGAAAAATTCATAAATCATTCCAAAGTCTAAAATAATTGAAAAATATAAAAAAAAAATATAAAAAAATCTGACAAATCCCAGAAATAGAGGAAGGAGGAGACGAGAACCAAAACATTAATTTTATACGGCCTTAACCGCCAGGCCTAAAACGCAAGCCGATCCTGACTCCGAAGTTTGGAAGCTGAATTGCGAGTGATTAAAGTGTGTTGCTTGTTTCTAAACGGTCGCTCCGTGTAGAGACACACTTATGGGACCAGGTTCAAAACAAAAGTCAGGCTCGGGAGAGCGAGTTGGCGCGGTTGTTTCCTCGCCTTGCACCACTACTGAGGTCCCGGGTTCAACTTCAAGCCCCTGGCGCGCGGCCCAAAGACTCATGTGAACTTGGTTATCTCGATCCCGCAGGTTTTCTTCGGGATCTCCAGTTTCCTCCTGCTTCTCAAAAATCGGTGATTAGTTGTTTGGTTATCAAAACATTCCTTCACCCAATGAAATTTGGGGAGCTGAAAAGATAATTGGTGGATGTTACAATCCAAGTGCGGCTAGATTCGCGACAGGTTCGGCAGCATCCAGCCTAGATGATGCGATCTGATTGTGATAAGTACCATGGCAGCAAAATTACAGCGCTTTGAACCCTCCGAGATCTGGGAAAAAGCGTTATTATATAAAAGCCGAAATTTATTTTTATCTATTTTTAAAAGCCTATGAAAAATGAGAAACAAATTTAAAGATAAAGAAGC